>NC_058105.1:24171363-24474393 GCF_020171115.1 Neogale vison
ATAGAAGCAATGTCCACAATCACCAAACTGTGGAAAGAGCCAAGATGTCCTTCAACAGATGAATGGATTAAGATGTGGTCCATGGGGCACCTGGGTGGCTTAGTGGGTTAAAGCCTCTGCCTTTGGCTCAGGTCATGATCCCAGGGTTCTGGGATCGAGCACCGCATCAGGCTTTCTGCTCAGTGGGGAGGCTGTTTCTTCCTCTCTCTCTGCCTGCCTCTCTGCCTACTTGTGATATTTCTCTCTGTCAAATAAATAAATAAATTCTTTAAAAAAATATGTGGTCCATATATACAACGGATATTATTCATCCATCAGAAAGGATGAATACCCAACTTTTGTATCAACATGGACGGGACTGGAGGAGATTATGTTGAGTGAGATAACTTAAGCAGAGAAAGTCAATTATCATATGGTTTCACTTGTGAAACATAAGGAACAACATGGAGGACATTAGAAGAAGGAAAGGAAAAGTGAATTAGGGGAAATCAGAAGGGGAGATGAACCATGAAAGACTCTGAGAAACAAACAGGGTTTTAGAAGGGGTGGGGGGATGGGTGAGCCTGGTGGTGGCTATTAAGGAGGGCACGTATTGCATGGACCACTGAGTGTGGTGCATAAACAGATCTTGGAACACTGAAAAAGTAAAATATAATTTAAAAATAATAAAATTTAAAAAATTTAAAAAGTCTATTTTTTTGCATATAAATATAGTCACCCTTGCTTTATTCTGGTTGCCGTTTGCATGGAATATTGTTTTCCTTCCTTTCACTTTCAGACTATGTGTGTCCTTAAATCTTAAATGAGTCTTTTGCAGGTAGTACATCACTGGATTTTGTTTTTTTATCCATTTATCCACTCTATGCCTTTTGATCGGAGAGTTTAGTTAATTTATATTTAATTATCGATAGGTGAGAACTTACTATTGTATTGTCCTCAGTTTTGTTGTTTTATTTTTCTCTTCCTCTCTTGATGATTTTGTTTTGTTTTGTTTTCTTTGTAGTAAGCTTGAGCTTGCATTAATTATCTTGAAATTATAATAGTCTTAAGTTGATAACAACTTAACTTCAATCACATACAGAACTCTATACTCTTACCTCCAGCCCCACCCAACACTATTCTTGTAGTTACAGTATTGCTTCACCACAGTGTTACATTTCTTCGTATTTTCAAATCTTTTCATATGGCTTTTTAGAATCTTTTCATTTCAATGTGAAGAATTATTTTGAATTCTTCATCAGTTATTTTGTAGATTTTAATTTCTTTGGGGTTGATTCGTATATTCTTTACATGGTGGCATGTTTCATTGATTTTTCATGTTCTTGTTGCTTTACATTGATGTCTACACATTTGAAGGAGAAGTCAATTTTTCTCGACTTTATGAACTGGCTTTAGTGAGGAAAGACATTCACCTAGTACAGGTGCCCTGGATGAGCTAAGGATGCAGTGGCAGCAGGTCTGGTGTTGGGTCTGGGCATGTGTGAGAACACTGGTTCCAAGGGTCTACTGATTTCAGCATGGATATGGCAGCTCTGGATTGGGTGGGGGTTGATATGCAGTATCGTCTTCTGCTCTGGCAGAGATGCAGCAATAACTCTCACTTCAGGGGTCATAATGGCATGGATTCTAAGCAGCTCTGTCAACTGTAATCTTCACTGGCAAAAATTGCAAGGTTTCTCAACAGTGAGGGTTGTGAGGGTTGTTTGTGGCAGCAGTGAAGACTGCTGGTGTCCTCCATGGTTAAGGCTGTTGGTTTCCTCATTCTTTCTTTTTCTCCCGAGGGTGTGGTGCATGCATGAAGGTGGTACCAGAGTCTAGGACACGGGCACATGCACAGTGTGGCTTATTTTTCCATTGAGTTATCTGATGTTTACCAATGATCTGTAACACTTATTTAAATGTTCTGGATATTATTTAAAAGGAAAACTGTCTTTTTCTATAAACTTCTGACACTAATGTATAGGTTTTTTCATGCTGAGCAATTTTCCAATTTTCAGTATACACCAACCAGGAGTTATACAATTTAATTTTGATACTAACTTCCTGGATTAGAAATAGACTCCACAGATTAAGGGCTATTACACAAGACTGCTTACCCCAACCTTCAGATGTCAATCACATGGCTGGACCACCCAAACTTCTGATTGACTGGTTATAAATCAGGGGTTCTCACAATCCTCTCCTCAGATTTGATAATTTGCTGGATTTGCACAGAACTCAGGGAGCACTTATTTACATTTACCAGCTTATTGTAAAGCATACAATTCAGGAACAGCCAAATGGAAGAGATACATAGACCAAGGTACAAGGAAGGGGCACAGAACTTCCATGTCTAAAAAAAAAAAATTCTTAAAATTTTTATTGTGGTGAAAGACACATAACATAAAGCTTACCATTTTAACCATTTTTACATTCACAGTTCAGCAGCATTAAAGCACATTCACACTGTTGTGTAACCATCACTACTATTCCTCTGCAGAACTTTTTTATTTTCCCAAACTAAATCTCTGTCCCCTTTAAATAATAACTTCACTTTTCACCTCCCCTAGACCTTGGTAACCATCTGATAATTAACCCTGGTAATTCCACTTTCTGTCTCTATGAATTCTCTACCTCATATAAATTTTATGATTCCATTTATATACAGTATTTATACATTATATACAGTATTTATATTTTTGTGACTGGCTTATTTTACTTAGTGTTATGTCCTCAAGGTTTATCCATACTGTAGCATGTGTCAGAATTTCCTTCCTTTTTAAGGCTAATATTCCAGTGTGTGTGTGTATGTATATATGTATGTGTGTGCCTGTTTGTCTGTCCATCTATGTATACATACTATATTTTGTTCATCCATTGTTCAATGAAGGACATTTTGTTTGCATCTTTTAGCTAATGTGACTATTCATGTTGGTGTACAAGGATATGTTTGAGTCCCTGCTTTCTACTTATAATTAATTTGGGTATACGTCTTGGTACAGGGAGCACTTTATTATCAGGATTAAAACAGAAGGGACAAAAATAAAGCTCTTAACTTCCGGAAGTTCTCATTCTCATGTCCATGGACAGAATTCAGGGAATTTGTACACTTTGATGTAGAAAAAATGACATCTTTATGGTCACTAACTTATAACTAAAATGTACCATTTCCTTCAGTTATGACTATAGGCAATGCTGTAGTAGTATTAACAGTACCTATAACAATAGAAATCATACATTTTTCTTATCTCATTCCTGTCATTGTGGATATCTTGGAATATCATTACATTTGTCACTACTCTAAAGTTATGGTAGTTATCAGACCTACAGCCAGATCTCATTATTTAATACAGAAAAGAAGTCATCTTTGGTATATCACAAATTTTAACTGTAACTGTAACTGTTTTTAGTTTGATCAGTTTCCTTTGAAATCCTATGAATTTATTTTATACAAGTAAAAAGATTACTCTAGGAAGGCATCAAATTCTTCACCAGGCAACCAAGGGCTCTGAAAAAGGTTAAGAAGTTCAGCCATCCCCAACCTTTCCACTCTGCATGTGCACACAGGATCCCTCCTCTCCTCAAGGTGCCTGGGAAGTTGTCCACTATGTAGGAGCCAAATTATCAGAGCAGCTTTGCATAGTTGCTTCCATGCAGCTCTCTGGAAGAGAATCAAAGTTTCCTTAGAGCATAGTTGGGCATCCTCAACACTTTTTGGCCTCTCTCCACCCTTCAAAACCAAGGAGAGAAATTTCATTTCATAATTACAATAATCTTTTCTGTTTCTAGGATAGCTTTGGATGTGTTTTGAGTCTGTCTGGAGTGAGCACACAGGGGCATAAGCATTGCAGCTTCAGGGATGGTTTCACTAGAAGAATATTCATGTATGTTGATGGTACAGTTCAGAAAATGTGTGTGACCAGATGGGTTTGAACCCACAGAAAAATGTGTCTCCTTGGGTTTTGCCAACTTCAGAAATCTCCACTCTTCTGCTCATCTGCCCAAAGTGGGACAAAAAAGGGGGTCTAGGGAACAGAGTGGCAGGGTACAGGTAGTTTTGTGGATGGATCCAGCTTGGCAAAAATCTGTGGTGGGGAGAAGCCAAGCTGAGTTGTTTGAAAAGCTTTGGCTTCATGACATGCATGTCAAAAATGTCAATTTTTAATCATCATCGATAATAATAATAAGTCCTGATGGATGGCTAAAGGAATGGATGGATTGTAGAAAAAACAAAAATAGTAAAATGTTTATTGTAGCATCTAGGTGACTAGTGTATGGGTACACACCATAAGATCCTTTCAACTTTTTTTTTCTTTCTTCTTATTGGAATATTACTTTTTTTTTTTTTACAAAGTTAAACTATCGAAATGAACAAATCAATGAATGTGATGATATTTCATGTTCTTATAACCCAGGCCATCAATTAGAACATTGCATGCTCTCCAGAGGGGTTTTAGGCCCCTTTCCATAGTCACCTTCCTGCTCCTCCCCAGTCAACTTTCTGATAATACAGCATAATTTAGTTTTTCCTAGACTTCAGCTTTATATACAGAAACCACAAAGTATATATTTTCTCAAGTCTGGTTTTGCTGGCTCAACATTATATTTGGAAGTTTTGTCCATGCTTTGTATGTAGCTGAAGGTTATTCATTTTTGCTGTTAGATAACATTTTATCTTAATGGTGGGCATTCAGATTGTTCCAGTTCTTTATTGTCTACAAATAGCATTGTTAGGAACAGTCTTGCATATGTCTATTAGGAAACATGTACATGGAATTCTATTGAGTTATAGTGAGGAATGAGTTGGTAATCACAAGGTATGCATAGATTCAATGTTTGTAAATAATACCAGTATTCCAAAATGGTTGTACCAGCTTACACTCCCAGAAACAGTATACAAGATTTCCAGTTGCTTTACATCCATGCTTATATTCATTTTTGTTCATCCTTTAATTTTAGTCATTTTGGTAGCCATAAAATTTTGGAAAACTATAATCACATAATTTCACAGAAAAATGTTATTTTTAAATAAAATGGTTGAAATTGGCATTTTCCTGGTCTTGAAGTGAAGACAAATCTCTTTGCTCTGTACAGCTTCAAAGCCAACTATATGTCTCATGACCCTGTGGTGCCTCCATCCACTATTGGGTCTATGCTGACCAGTCCTGATAAAGTTGTAAAGCCAAATGTAGACAGATACTTGGGCCCTGGGTGAGGTTGGAGCGTCTTGAAGCTGTATTCATGCATTGAGTCATCGTGACACAAAGGATGAGCTCACATTGAGCCCATGTCCTCTCTGTGCATTCCACTCTCTCAGCATGTAGATATGGTCACCAAACTGGAATTGCTCTGAAACTCTTTGGTTATTGTTTTTGTTGGAAGCTTCATTATGTAGACACAATTGATGAAAGCACTGGCTACTGGTGATTAATTGAAACTTTAGCTACTCTCCCCTCTCTGGAGGTCATGAGGTAGGGCTAAAACTTTCAACCCTTGGGGTGCTTGTGTGACTCAGTCGGTGAAGCATCTGCCTTTAGCTCACATCATGATCCCAGGGTCCTGGGATCAAGCCCTGCATTGGGCTCCAACACGGGGTCCTGGGATCAAGCCCTGCATTGGGATCCCTGCTCTGCAAGGAGCCTACTGCTCCCTCTACCTCTACCTGCAACTCTACCTACTTGTGCTCTCTCTCTGTCAAATAAATAAATAAAATATTTAAAAACATTCAACCTTTTACTTATATGGTTGGTTCCTCTGGCAACCAGCACCCAATTTCTTGGAGCTTTTGAAAAATTACCTCTAATTTTGCACTTCTTAGTGAATCCTTACTGGCTAGTGAATCCTTACTGGCTCCTGGAAATCATCACATTCTCTTATAATTTAGTGCTTATTAACCATATTTAAGCTATTCTTTTTTTTTTGGCCAGACTATGTTTCAAACAATTAAGTCTTTAAGTGTCAACATTTCTTTTTCTATTTTAAGAAATCAGAGGATTTGGGCTGTCTGACTTCTGTCAGTATTTTCCAAGATTTCTCAGAAATTATTGATGCTGACTTTATAATCACATCTAAGCATGATAGAAACAGTGTCTTCCTCAAAGTAGTACACGTAGATTAAGCTTAAAAGAGATAAATGTTGTCCAGAATTTAAAATCCCTAATATAGATACAGGGACATTTTCAAAGTCTCTGGCAAATCTTAAGTTTATACTATTTAACCAGCCACATTTATTTATGATTAAACTTCAGTGAAGGGAAAATTGCATGTTATAGAATAATAAATTGTATTATGGATATGATTTCACAGGATCCTTGACTTTTTATTCTGTGACTAAATTAAAATATCAGATTTATGGTTGTATCCAAAATTATTCAAGTCACATGGTTTCTCCCAGACTAATAAATTATGTAGACTATTCTACACCTAAATACTTTTGGTGGGAGAAAACTGGTAGTTTTGCTCAAAGGTTATTACTACCTACTTTTAAATGAAAAGTTGGTGGTGGACTTGCATAATTTGTTTTAAACTGGACTGGCTACAACATTTCATTTTTGAAACTTTCTCTCTGGGATCCCCAAACCTTTCTGAATAAGTTCAATTTTCTTTGTCTTTGTTGGCATTTTCCTTTGTTAGCTAAAATGATAATATCTCTTTAACGTATGGATAATTACAATTTGTGTCATTTTGGTGAAGATTTGTACCCTACTTTGTGTCTAAGAGCATTATTCTGAATAAATTTATTTCACACTCCTATTGCCCTCTCCAGAATCTCAATATCTCTTTTACTTTACACATTTGTGTAATAAAGCTTTCAATCACATAAATAAAAAATTATATTACCTTTTTCAATAACCAGGACAATTCTTTCCATTGATAGAGAAGAATCCGTTAAGATAGGGAATCAACTCCTCTACCTCAACACTTTTTAAGAATCATTTGCAATATTCTTTTTTGTCTTACTCAAGGAGCAATAGATAGGAGATGTAAATATATACATAAAATCTGTGTCTATCTTTCATAAATTACTATTTACAAAAAAACATATGCTTAAAAATCATTGGTACATTGAAATTTTAATGATTTACTATATGTTACTTCATATAAGATTTAAAGTCAGAATTTGAGAAATGTCAGTCATATGGTGGCAAATGTGATCCTTGACAAGAAAATCTATGATAAATAACATAAAGATGTCTTTTAGTGAGTATGTCACATGATGAACAGTGCTACATTGGTTAGGATCCTGTCTAATTTAGAGCATGTTCACTACCCTAAAATATATTTTCTACCATGTATAAGAGTTAGGTAGGCCATTATTTCACTTATATTGCTTTCATTAATCACTTTATGTTACTATTATTTTAATGTCAGGCAAACATCCTAATTAAAAAAAAAATACATCAGAGTCTACATAATCTGAAAGTCATGGTTTTCTGCAGTATGCCTTATCCAGTTGCTTAGTTTTGATTCTTTTGTTTCAAATACTTAGGGAAATTGTTAACCTCATTACTTAAAAGAACAAAGATTGAACTCACTTTAGCACCTACTGTTTTTTCTCTGTAGGGAGATCTGTTTTTCAAATTCATCCACTGGTAGTTTCACAATTTGTGGTTCTAGGCATTATGTGGGGGTTTTTCATCTGACCTCCCACATAACTCTCCTCTTTAACTGATTATATTAAAACTGAGTCTGTAGGAAAATGGCACTCTTCATGCACCCTCAGCACAAACACCTACTCCAGAGTTTGACTGTCTCTATGTAACAGAACTATTTTGCCATGTCTTGCCTTCTTAACTTTAATATAAACTTAGCCATGCTTTTTAATAAGGTGGAAAATGTATACACAAACATACACATACAGAGAGATAAAAGTCAAAATATCCTATACTAGTAGTAGTTTCTCTGCATTCCCATCCTATATTGATTGAAATAAAAATCTTATTTTTAAATTAAAAAAGTCTATGTCCATAACACATATAGTCAACATTTTGAATTAGCAATAACAATGGTTATACATGAAATATGTGTTATGTTCTTATGCTGAGCGATATTACTCAATATTATTAATACTTGTGTTTAAATGTAATTCAGATTTTTAAATAAACTTCTGAAATATAAGTATCCAAATATTTTATATGTTTATCCTGTTATATCAATTGAAAGTGGTGCATGCAATTATATCATAAAGAAGATTGTGTAAAATATACTGAAGTAAAGATAGCCAAGCGTCTTTGATAGTAAATAAATAGCACTTATAAGTCTAGCTTCCTAGTCTTTGAAACATTAGAAAACAAGCTCATACCTTTCTTTGTATAATACCTTTATTATTGTGTAACTATCCAGGTCAATTGTCTTCTAGACAAAGATGATACTTGATTTGAGTTCCAGAGTTATGAGAGTATGCTACATAGAATGTCTGCAGCAGTTAATGGCAAAGTAGAATTCATTAGATGTAGAAATTTGTAGATGAGAAAGACAAAGACCTATGCTTGAGCAAGTACCACAATGACTGTTATTATATAGCTATAATTTCCACAATGAAAAAGGCAATGATTATCAAAGCATTCACTATTGTAGAAATAGCTGCAGCCTCTTATGGTCAGGAAATGTATTTGTCAATATATACTTCATAAAAATATTTTGTATGTGAGTTTTTTTTAAAGATTTTATTTATTTATTTGACACAGAGAGATAGATATCACAAGTAGGCAAGCAGGAGGCACAGAGAGATGGAGAAACAACTCCCTCCTGTGCAGAGAGCCCAATGTGGGGCTCTATCCCAGGACCCTGAGATCATAACCTGAGCTGAAGGCAGAGGCCCAACCCACTGTATGTGAGATTTTGTAATGTGTTATAAAATCTATTTTTTGAAAATGCATAAATATGGAGGATAATGAGCCACTTTATTCTTATTCTTTCCTGTTTTATTGAAGTATAATATATACTTTATATGTGTGTATACATATGCATATATACACACACATAAAAGTACATATAATAAGTATACCTCTTGTTTAATTTTCAGACAGTGAGCACAATTAATAAGTAGAATCCAGATTAAGAAATTAAAAATTCCTAGCTCCACAAAGTGGCCATCATATCCCCTCCTAGTTATCTGTCTCCAAGAGTAATCATTAATTTGACTTTAAATAGAATGGGTTTGTTTTTCCTATTTTGGTACTTTATATAAGATGAATCATACAGAATGAACTTTTTCTTGTCTGGGTTATTTTTTTCAACAACATCATGAATTTGAGACACCCATCCACATTATTCATTTTAGTTGCACATTGTTCATTTTCATTGCTGTGTAGTATTCAATTGTGTAAAAATACCATAACTTATTTAATCTACTATTTATGAGCATTTGGTTATTTTCTAGTTTGAGATTCTTATTAATAATGCTCTTTAATCATCCTACTACATAATTTTTAGTGAAAAAAATATACAGATCTCTTCTGTGTATATATACTTGTAGTGGAATTTTTGAGAAATGGGACTTTTATGTATCTTATGCCTTGGTACCTCATGTCAAACAGATTTCCAAATTGGTGTTACCAATTTTCACTCCCATTATAAGCAGCTTATCAAATTTTCAGTTGTTCTACATCATTATCAGAGCTTGTTTTTTTATCTTTTTTATTTTAATGTCTTATTAATTTTCACATTTTGATTTTCAGTCCTTCTGGACTTGATATTTGAATATGGTATGAGGTAGTATACTGATACATTGATTTTTTATGGATTTCTAATAGAACAGGCCATTTATTGAAAAGACCATTTTTTCCCCCACTGCACAAAACTGTTACCTTTGTCATAGAATGTAAGTGTGCCTGTATAGTATATATGTGTATATGTATGTGACTCTATTTTGAACTCTATTCTGTCCCATTTTTTATTTTGTCCATCATTAGGCTAATACTACTTACTATAGTATTGAGATCTGGTCTCTTTGCCGCCTTTTTTCCCTTGCCATTTGGTGATCCTTTGACAGTTTCAGAAATACATTCTTCAATAAATGAAAATAGAATTGCCTCATTATAATTCTTGAAGATGTCTAAATTAATTTTTACTCATAAGAATTGTGCCCACAACTAACCTGTTGCATCTCAACCCCACACTCACCCTATTATATTCAGTTTTATGATGTGCTGTGACTCTGAAATCTGTATTTATCCTTTGGCAGCTGATTAATTGTTAGATTCAAAGAATGGGGTTGGAGGACAATAGGCCATCAAAGAGAGATTGGAAAACATGAGAAAAGTAAAGGGGACTTAGGCATTCCTATCTTCCTTACTACTTCATGCCCTGAGAATAGTCCCCCACCATGACAGCAGTTATTCCTTCTAGTATCCAACTATTTTTTTTTGGCACTCCAAGCACTTACTTCTCATTATTTCTCCTCACAGACATCAGCTCTAGCTAGGCAGGAGCCACTCATCAGAGCTTCAAAACCAGCTCTGAGAGCCTTTCCTCCAGGCTTCTAGATTCTAATAACCTAGATTTTTATTTTCCTTTTTTCTCAGCAATAGTAGCTGCTTCCTGTAATTATTATATCTGTTACCTCAGTGTCACTTTTTGCCTCTTCAGTCCTCCAATACCTATGTAATCAATCCCCCCATATTAAATTATAGTTGCTGAAGTCTTTAGTATATTTATTTATTTTATTTTAGTGTGGTTTGTTTTTTTGGCAGGACTTTAATACAAGTACAGACAGTCCTTTTTTTAAGGATGGTTTGACTTAAAGTTTTCAGACTTTACAATGGTGTAAAAGCAATAAACATTCAGTAGAAACTGTACTTCAAATTTTACCCTTTTCTTGGCTAGCAAAGTGTGGTACAATACTTTCTTGTGATGCTGGACAGAAGCAGCAAGCTGCAGCTCCCAGTCAGTCACACAATCACAAGGGAATATAACAGATACATAACCATTCTGTACTCATTTTGTTTTTCACTCTCTTCGTAGTATTCAATAAATTACATGACATATTCAACATGTTATTATAAAATAGACTTTCTGCTAGATGATTTTGCCCAATTGTAGGCTAATGTAACTGTTCTGAGCATATTTAAGATAGGCTAGACAAAGCTTTGATGTTCAGTGGATAAAGTACATTATATGCATTTTTATTTGCAATATCTTCAATTTATGATAGGTTTATTGTGATATAACACCATCCTAAGTCAAAGAAGATCTAGGTAGGCATTTTATAATGTAAGACATAAATTGGTTACTAGGCTACAGTTTTTCAAATTTAATGATCTTAGGTTAAACCTTTATTGTCCATCTCTACAATATTATAAATTATGTTTTAATACTGAAAACAAAATTTCATACCATAAAGTAAAAATTAACTGTGAATATAATTTAAGTAAATCCAACACACAAAATATTAATAAAAAGCATTGGTTTAGATAATTCTTTTAGAGAGAGGTCAGTTAGCAGAGTAAATGTCATTTAATTGGCTGTTTTGGATACAGGATATCAGATATCAGCATAGTTACATTTCAGTTTATTGAGGATAAGATAGCATGAAGCAAAAGTTAAGCAGTATATCAGGGTATACCTATATTGTTGAATAAAAATTAATCTAACTTTAATCATATATGGACTTGGAGATCAAGGTTTAGGTATGAATTGAAAGACATCAGTATGTCACTTTAATGATCTTCAATTCCGTCCACACCTAAAGTTCCGTTATTATAAATGCATTCCTCTAAGATGTGACTACTGTTCAAAGACAGAATGAACTTGTGATGAGAAAATAGAATAGTGAATATGAATAGCTATTTAATCTCACTGGACTCAGTTCCCTCATCTGCAAGACAAGAATAATTGGTACCCATATCATAGAGTTGTTTAGAAGGATCAATAGGAAAATTAAAACAAAATGCTGTGGATAGTAGTTTACAAATATGAAACACTCAACAAACTCAGCTACTGTTTGATAGCTATGATCATCAGCCATTAACTCCTTAATTATAATATCTGACTCCAAATTGAAAATTACCAGGACAGGGATGTCTGGGTGGTTCAGTCAGTTAATTGTCTACTTCTTGATTTCAGCTAGGGCATGATCTCACAGTTATGGGATCAAGTCCTATGTAGGACTTCACGTTAAATGTGAAGTCTACTTGAGATTCTCTTTCTCCTCTTTCTTCTTCCTCTGCACCTCCTCTTTCTTTCTCTCTCAAATAAATAAATAAATTTAAAAAAATTAACCAGGACAGATATTCTGATTATCATAGCATAAACCAGTGATGGGATCTTAAGGATGGGATGTCACTATACAAACTTCTTTGAACCACAACTGTGGGTGAGTGGGAAAGTTCTCAGAGAGGATAGGATGAATGCTCAGATGAGGCTGGATAGGTTAATAGTGAATTAACAATGGAGGGTCATGTTGGTAAATCTGTATTTTTCCTGTAGGTAATGAGGAGCTTTTGAGAAGTAGGAAGATAATGAGAATTCAGCCCAATTATCACATAATCCTCAGGGATTCATTATAAATTTTACTAGCAGTTGCACGATAGACTGGACCAAGGAATTATGCTCAGGGCTTATTCAATGCAAAACTGCACACAGAAAGTGCTGAATAAACTTTTTCGTGTTTTATTTTTTTAATTAATTCCAGAGTTTTACACCAACTGTAAACCCACTTAACATGTTATTCCATAGTTTTGGAGTTATGTGAAAATGTCTTTTTGATACTTCAAACTTATTTCCACTTTCTTAAACCCTGTCATTTCATGCCCTGGACCCAGTAGCAATGATAGTACAATAAATTCTCAAAGATAACATTTTTATATTACTATACTTTAAATGATAAGTTTAAAAATGTATTGAAGCACTAAAAGTATCTTATGAATTTTCAAAGGAAAATTATTATATTACCTAAAATATTTTTAACATAAATTATTGGCATAATTTTTATAACTTGGAAATCTATATATGATAAATATGGCAACTATTTATTTACTAGAGTGTTATCTAACTAGGTTATACTGTTAAACCATATAAATTTTCTGATGTTAATTTTCCTCATCTATACAATGACAGAAATGAATAGCCTATCTAATCATGACAAGTAATCATTATCAGACTATGTGAATTGGTTTATATGTTAATCATCTCTGTATCTCAAACTATCTACAATTTAATCATAGTAGTAGTAATAACATGAACTAACCCTTACAGAAATATTAGAATGAGTCAGGCACCAATATTAGTGCTTTATATGTATTAAATTATTTAATATTCAAAACAATTCTGAGACAATGATATATAAAAATATATTGAGAGACTTCCAGCTTAAACCCTGACATGTAAAGAGCATTGAAGTTGTCTTTCAACAAGAAAAAAAAAATCTGAAAACCAATTGCTTTTCTTGAACCCATCAGAAACCTGAAGTTGGCAAACCATTGCACTAAAATGTAGAGAGAGTCACAGCCCAGATGTGCTTATGAGGAGCATGAGCTGCAGGAGTCATAACTAGTAAAAAGAATTTACAACAATCTGATGAATTTTTGGAAGTTGAATGAGAACTATGATGACAGTGAAAAACTCCTGGGGATCACAGTCTTAGAAAGAACTCCACAAGTTCATGGATTTTACATCTGGGAACCTCAGCAAGTTTTCACAGTGAAGATGCAAGAATCATGGATTTATGGGTTTGGTGGAAGAAGGGAAATGATAGTCATTGTAAAATACATTCAGAGTGTTTTCTATTAAGGGGCCTACTCTAGAGGGAAAAGACTTTACCAGAGCTTTATCCTTCTGGTGGAAGGATAAATATCGAACTCTAGTCCTCTCTAGACTTTCTGTTTCATATAAGCCGAAAGTGGGGAAGGGGTGGTTAGGAAAATTTCTATCAATGGAGAAATACTTCTGAAGATCACAACCCAGAGACACAGAACCACTAAGAAGTTGGAGACTTATTCGGAAAATTATTGTACACTTTATCACTACATCTTACCACACCATACCAACAGGGCTCCAATATAATAATAGCAAATTATATGTGACTATAAGATGTGGACTTTCTTTGAGGGGGAATACTTAGGGTATTCCAAAGTCAAGAAGGGAGATAAAACAGAGACACAGGAGAAATTTGAGGACTCTGGCACCATTAGCTACAGCAAACATGAACCACAATACAATTTCTTTTTCTTTGAAGATTTATTTATTTTAGAGACACTAAAGCAGGAGGAGGGTCAGAAAAAGAGAGAGAATCTCAAGCAGACTCCCTGCTGAGCAGGAGGAGGGGCAGAAAAAGAGAGAGAATCTCAAGCAGACTCCCTGCTGAGCATGCAGCCCCATGTGGTGCTCAATCCTATTACCCTGAGATCATGACCTAAGCCAAAATGAAGAGTCAGACACTTAACCAACTGAGACACCCACATGCCCCAAAACACAGCACAATTTCTGTAGAGATGAACCTAAAACTTCATTCCAAAGACCTATTTACCTCAGTTCTTATTTCTGATACAAGATGGCTGGTTTTTAACAACAAATTACAAGACATGCTAAAAGGTGAAAACACAGTCTTAAGCAAAAAAAGTAATTATTAAAACCAGACTTGGATATGATAAAGATGTTGGAATTATAAGAAAGGGATTTTGAAATAACTATAACTAATATGTTAGGGGCTCTAATGGAAAAATGCATACAATATGCAAAACAGATAGCCAAAGTAAACAGAGAGATATAAATAGAAACTTTAAGAATCAAAAAGTAATGTTAGAAATCAAAAACTTTGTAACATAAATGAAGAATGCTTTTGATGGACTCAGCAATAGAGTGGATATGGCTGAAGGAAAAAAAAACCAACAAGCTTGAAAACATGTAAAGAGGGCGCCTGGGTGGCTCAGTGGGTTAAGCCGCTGCCTTCGGCTCAGGTCATGATCTCAGGGTCCTGGGATCGAGTCCCGCATCAGGCTCTCTGCTCAGCGGAGAGCCTGCTTCCTCCTCTCTCTCTCTGCCTGCCTCTCTGCCTACTTGTGATCTCTCTCTGTCAAATAAATAAATAAAATCTTTAAAAAAAAAAAAAAGAAAACATGTAAAGAGAAACTTCTAAAATGAAAAGGCCACACACACACACACACACAGAACAGAATATCCAAGAACGCTAGGACTATTATAAAAGGTGTTAACATACAAATAATGATCTAGAAGGAAAAGAAAGAGAGGAAGGTAACAGAAAAAATATTTGAAATATAATCATAGGCCCAGGAAGCTCACCTTCTCAAAGGCATCAATTAAAAATTCTACACCACCTTTTTTGGGAGAGGAGTCAAGATGGCGGAGAAGTAGCAGGCTGAGACTACTTCAGCTAGCAGGAGATCAGCTAGAGAGCTTATCTAAAGAGTGCAAACACCTGCAAATCCATCGGCAGATCGAAGAGAAGAAGAACAGCAATTCTAGAAACAGAAAAACAACCACTTTCTGAAAGGTAGGACTGGCGGAGAAGTGAATCCAAAGCGACGGGAAGATAGACCCCGGGGGGAGGGGCCGGCTCCCGGCAAGCGGCGGAGCAGCGGAGCACAAAATCGGGACTTTTAAAAGTCTGTTCTGCTGAGGGACATCGCTCCAGAGGCTAAACCGGGGCGAAGCCCACGCGGGGTCAGTGTGGCCTCAGGTCCCGCAGGGTCACAGAAGGATCGGGGGTGTCTGAGTTTCGCAGAGCTTGCGGGTATTGGAGCGAGAAAGCCGGCTGCAGAGACAGAGCCGACAGTAAGCTCGCAGCTCAGAGTTACCTTGAACCGGTCGCAGGCTTGGTGAGCTCGGAGCGTGGCCGGTGGTCAGGCAGACGGGAGTTGCTGGGCGCTGTTCTCTGAGGGCACACTGAGGAGTGGGGCCCCGGGCTCTCGGCTCCTCCCGGCCGGAGACCAGGAGGCCGCCATTTGTATTTCCATCCTCCGGAACTCTACGGAAAGCGCTCAGGGAACAAAAGCTCCTGAAAGCAAACCCCAGCGGATTACTCAGCCCGGCCCCTGGTAAGGGCGGTGCAATTCCGCCTGGGGAAAAGACACTTGAGATCACTACACCAGGCCCCTCCCCAAGAAGATCAACAAGAAATCCTGCCAAGACCAAGTTCACCTACCAAGGAGTATGGTTTCAATACCAAGGAGAGCAGCAGAATTCCAGAAGAGGAGAAAGCAAAGCACGGAACTCATGGCTTTCTCCCTGTGATTTTTTAGTCTTGCAGTTAAAGTAATTTTTTTTCTTTTTCATTTTTTCTCTACTTTTGCTAAATTTTTAATTTTTTTTAATTTTTAAAATTTTTTTTTAACTTTTATCCTTTCATTTTCAACTTTTTTAAACTAGTTTATCTAATATATATATTTTTTCTTTTTCATACTTTTCTTTCTTCGTTTTCTTTTTTTAATTCCTTTTTTTTCTTTTTTCTTTTTTTTTTCCTTTCTTTTTTTTTGAACCTCTTTTTATCCCCTTTCTCTCCCCTCATGATTTGGATCTCTTCTGATTTGGTTAAAGTATATTTTCCCGGGGTTGTTGCCACTCATTTAGTATTTTACTTGCTCCTTCATATTCTCTTATCTGGACAAAATGACAAGGCGGAAAAATTCACCACAAAAAAAAGAACAAGAGGCAGTACCGAAGGCTAGGGACCTAATCAATACAGACTTTGGCAATATGTCAGATCTAGAATTCAGAATGACAATTCTCAAGGTTCTAGCCAGGCTTGAAAAAGGCATGGAAGATATTAGAGAAACCCTCTCGGGAGATATAAAAGCCCTTTCTGGAGAAATAAAAGAACTAAAATCTAACCAAGTTGAAATCAAAAAAGCTATTAATGAGGTGCAATCAAAAATGGAGGCTCTCACTGCTAGGATAAATGAGGCAGAAGAAAGAATTAGCGATCTAGAAGACCAAATGACAGAGAATAAAGAAGCTGAGCAAAAGAGGGACAAACAGCTACTGGACCGTGAGGGCAGAATTCGAGAGATAAGTGACACCATAAGACGAAACGACATTAGAATAATTGGGATTCCAGAAGAAGAAGAAAGAGAGAGGGGAGCAGAAGGTATACTAGAGAGAATTATTGGGGAGAATTTCCCCAATATGGCAAAGGGAACGAACACCAAAATTCAGGAGGTTCAGAGAACGCCCCTCAAAACCAATAAGAATAGGCCCACACCATGTCACCTAATAGTAAAATTTACAAGTCTTAGTGACAAAGAGAAAATCCTGAAAGCAGCCCGGGAAAAGAAGTCTGTAACATACAATGGTAAAAATATTAGATTGGCAGCTGAATTATCAACAGAGACCTGGCAGGCCAGAAAGAGCTGGCATGATATTTTCAGAGCACTAAATGAGAAAAACATGCAGCCAAGAATACTATATCCAGCTACTCTATCATTGAAAATAGAAGGAGAGATTAAAAGCTTCCAGGACAAACAAAAACTGAAAGAATTTGCAAACACCAAACCAGCTCTACAGGAAATATTGAAAGGGGTCCTCTAAGCAAAGAGAGAGCGTACAAGTGGTAGATCAGAAAGGAACAGAAACAATATACAGTAACAGTCACCTTACAGGCAATACAATGGCACTAAATTCATATCTCTCAATAGTTACATTAAACGTTAATGGGCTAAATGCCCCAATCAAAAGACACAGGGTATCAGAATGGATAAAAAAACAAAACCCATCTATATGTTGCCTCCAAGAAACTCATTTTAAGCCCGAAGACACCTCCAGATTTAAAGTGAGGGGATGGAAAAGAATTTACCATGCTAATGGACATCAGAAGAAAGCAGGAGTGGCAATCCTTATATCAGATCAATTAGATTTTAAGCCAAAGACTATAATAAGAGATGAGGAAGGACACTATATCATACTCAAAGGGTCTATCCAACAAGAAGATCTAACAATTTTAAATATCTATGCCCCCAACGTGGGAGCAGCCAACTATATAAACCAATTAATAACAAAATCAAAGAAACACATCAACAATAATACAATAATAGTAGGGAACTTTAACACTCCCCTCACTGAAATGGACAGATCATCCAAGCAAAAGATCAGCAAGGAAATAAGGGCCTTAAATCACACACTGGACCAGATGGACATCACAGATATATTCAGAACATTTCATCCCAAAGCAACAGAATATACATTCTTCTCTAGTGCACATGGAACATTCTCCAGAATAGATCACATCCTCAGTCCTAAATCAGGACTCAACCGGTATCAAAAGATTGGGATCATTCCCTGCATATTTTCAGACCACAATGCGCTGAAGCTAGAACTCAACCACAAGAGGAAGTTTGGAAAGAACCCAAATACATGGAGACTAAACAGCATCCTTCTAAAGAATGAATGGGTCAACCGGGAAATTAAAGAATTGAAAAAAATCATGGAAACAAATGATAATGAAAACACAACGGGTCAAAATCTGTGGGACGCAACAAAGGGAGTCCTGAGAGGAAAATATATAGCGGTAGAAGCCTTTCTCCAGAAACAAGAAAGGTCTCAGGTACACAACCTAACCCTACACCTAAAGGAGCTGGAGAAAGAACAAGAAAGAAACCCTAAGCCCAGCAGGAGAAGAGAAATCATAAAGATCAGAGCAGAAATCAATGAAATAGAAACCAAAAAAGCAATAGAACAAATCAACAAAACTAGGAGCTGGTTCTTCGAAAGAATTAATAAAATTGATAACCCCCTGGCCAGACTTATCAAAAAGAAAAGAGAAAGGACCCAAATAAATAAAATCATGAATGAAAGAGGAGAGATTACAACTAACACCAAAGAAATACAAACAATTATAAGAACATACTATGAACAACTCTACGCCAACAAATTTGACAATTTGGAAGAAATTGATGCATTCCTAGAAACATATAAACTACCACAACTGAACCAGGAAGAAATAGAAAGCCTGAACAGACCCATAACCAGTAAGGAGATTGAAACAGTCATTAAAAATCTCCAAACAAACAAAAGCCCAGGGCCAGATGGCTTCCCGGGGTAATTCTACCAAACTTTTAAAGAAGAACTAATTCCTATACTCCTGAAACTGTTCCAAAAAATAGAAATGGAAGGAAAACTTCCAAACTCATTTTATGAGGCCAACATCACCTTGATCCCAAAACCAGACAAGGATCCCATCAAAAAAGAGAGCTACAGACCAATATCCTTGATGAACACAGATGCGAAAATTCTCACCAATATACTAGCCAATAGGATTCAACAGTACATTAAAAGGATTATTCACCACGACCAAGTGGGATTTATTCCAGGGCTGCAAGATTGGTTCAACATCCGCAAATCAGTCAATGTGATACAACACATCAATAAAAGAAAGAACAAGAACCATATGATACTCTCAAAAGATGCTAAAAAAGCATTTGACAAAGTACAGCATCCCTTCCTGATCAAAACCCTTCAAAGTGTAGGGATAGAGGGCACAAATCTCAATATCATCAAAGCCATCTATGAAAAACCCACCGCAAATATCATTCTCAATGGAGAAAAACTGAAAGCTTTTCCGCTAAGGTCAGGAACACGGCAGGATGTCCATTATCACCACTGCTATTCAACATAGTACTAGAAGTCCTAGCCTCAGCAATCAGACAACAAAAGGAAATTAAAGGCATCCAAATTGGCAAAGACGATGTCAAACTATCACTCTTCGCAGATGATATGATACTCTATGTGGAAAACCCAAAAGACTCCACTCCAAAACTGCTAGAACTTGTACAGGAAAACAGTAAAGTGTCAGGATATAAAATCAATGCACAGAAATCAGTTGCATTTCTCTACACCAACAACAAGACAGAAGAAAGGGAAATTAAGGCGTCAATCCCATTTACAATTGTACCCCAGACCATAAGATACCTAGGAATAAACCTAACCAAAGAGGCTAAGAATCTATACTCAGAAAACTATAAAGTACTCATGAAAGAAATTGAGGAAGACACAAAGAAATGGAAAAATGTTCCATGCTCCTGGATTGGAAGAATAAATATTGTGAAAATGTCTATGCTACCTAAAGCAATCTACACATTTAATGCAATTCCTATCAAAGTACCATCCATCTTTTTCAAAGAAATGGAACAAATAATCCTAAAATTTATATGGAACCAGAAAAGACCTCGAATAGCCACAGGAATATTGAAAAAGAAAGCCAAAGTTGGTGGCATCACAATTCCGGACTTCAAGCTCTATTACAAAGCTGTCATCATCAAGACAGCATGGTCTTGGCACAAAAACAGACACATAGATCAATGGAACAGAATAGAGAGCCCAGAAATCGACCCTCAACTCTATGGTCAATTAATCTTCGACAAAGCAGGAAAGAATGTCCAATGGAAAAAAGACAGCCTCTTCAATAAATGGTGCTGGGAAAATTGGACAGCCACATACAGAAAAATGAAATTGGACCACTTCCTTACACCACACACAAAAATAGATTCAAAATGGATGAAGGACCTCAATGTGAGAAAGGAATCCATCCAAATCCTTGAGGAGAACACAGGCAGCAACCTCTTCGACCTCAGCCGCAGCAACATCTTCCTAGGAACATCGCCAAAGGCAAGGGAAGCAAGGGCAAAAATGAACTATTGGGATTTCATCAAGATCAAAAGCTTTTGCACAGCGAAGGAAACAGTTAACAAAATCAAAAGACAACTGACAGAATGGGAGAAGATATTTGCAAACGACATATCAGATAAAGGACTAGTGTCCAAAATCTATAAAGAACTTAGCAAACTCAACACCCAAAGAACAAATAATCCAATCAAGAAATGGGCAGAGGACATGAACAGACGTTTCTGCAAAGAAGACATCCAGATGGCCAACAGACACATGAAAAAGTGCTCCATATCACTCGGTATCAGGGAAATACAAATCAAAACCACAATGAGATACCACCTCACACCAGTCAGAATGGCTAAAATCAACAGGTCAGGAAATGACAGATGCTGGCGAGGATGCGGAGAAAGGGGAACCCTCCTACACTGTTGGTGGGAATGCAAGCTGGTGCAAACACTCTGGAAAACAGCATGGAGGTTCCTCAAAATGTTGAAAATAGAACTGCCCTATGACCCAGCAATTGCACTACTGGGAATTTACCCTAAAGATACAAACGTAGTGATCCAAAGGGGCACGTGCACCCGAATGTTTATAGCAGCAATGTCCACAATAGCCAAACTATGGAAAGAACCTAGATGTCCATCAACAGACGAATGGATAAAGAAGATGTGGTATATATACACAATGGAATACTATGCAGCCATCAAAAGAAATGAAATCTTGCCATTTGCAACAACATGGATGGAACTAGAGCGTATCATGCTCAGCGAAATAAGTCAAGCGGAGAAAGACAACTATCATATGATCTCCCTGATATGAGGAAGTGGTGATGCAACATGGGGGCTTAAGTGGGTAGGAGAAGAATAAATGAGACAAGATGGGATTGGGAGGGAGACAAACCATAAATGACTCCTAATCTCACAAAACAAACTGAGGGTTGCTGGGGGGAGGGGGGTTGGGAGAAGGGGGTGGGGTTATGGACACTGGGGAGAGTATGTGCTTTGGTGAGTGCTGTGAAGTGTGTAAACCTGGCTATTCACAGACCTGTATCCCTGGGGATAAAAATATATATTTATAAAAAATTAAATAAATTATTAAAAAAAAAAAGAATTAGCTTTTGGGGCACCTTGGTGGCTCAGTGGGTTAAAGCCTCTGCCTTTGGCTCGGGTCATGATCTCAGGGTCCTGGGATCAAGCCCCTCATCAGGCTCTCTGCTCAGCAGGGAGCCTGCTTCCCTTCCTCTCTCTCTGCCTGCCTCCTGCCTACTTGTGATCTGTCTCTGTCAAACAAATAATAAAATAAAATCTTTTTTTAAAAAAAGAAAAAAAAAATTCTACACCTTAACATATCATATTTAAATTGCATGAAACAAAAGAGGAAAACAAAAAATAAAAACAACACAAAAGCGAAAGCAAGCATTTCTGAAGAATAAAAAAAAAGGTGGGAGAAGAACCTTACCTATGGAGGAAAAAAGAAAAGAATTAAGGGGGACTTCTCATCAGAAAGCAGGCAAGCAAGGATGGAGTGGAGGGAAATAACTGAAGTGTTTAAGTAGAAACAAAACAAAACTCCATTCTATAATTCTATATTCAGTGAAATTATTCTTCAAAACTAAAGGAGAAATAGATTTCTTTCAGAAAAAAAAAATGAAGTGAATTCATCACCAGCAGAACTCCTCCTAAAGAAATATTAGAAGTTCTTTAAGCAAAAGGAAAATGATATACATCAGAAACTGGAAATTACATAAAGAAAGGAAAAACACTGTAAAATGAATAAATTAACATAAGTTTATTTTCTTTTCCTTTTTCTTAATTGATATTAAAGATAATTGTTTATTATGTGATGTTAGTCAGCATACAGTACATCATTAGTTTTTGAAATAACTGTTTAATAATACTAAAAATATATTGAGTGATTGCAGAGTATGGGCACCTGAAATGAGTGACAGCAATGTAATTGTTTCTTTTTCTTTATTGCATTTTATTATTTTTAATTTAATTTTATTTTTTCAGTGTTCCAAGATTCATTGTTTATGCACCAGAACTAGTGCTCCATGCAATATGTACCCTGCTTAATACCCACCACAAGTCTCACCCACCGGCCGCCCTCCAAAACCCTCAGATTGTTTCTCAGAGTCCACAGTCTCTCATGCTTCATCTCCCCCTCCAAACTCCCCGAATTCACTTTTGCTTTCCTTCTCCTAATGTCCTTGATGTTATTCCTTATGCACCACAAGTAAGTGAAACCATATGGTAATTGACTTTCTCTGCTTGACTCATTTCACTCAGCATAATCCCCTCCAGTCCAGTTCATGCTGATACAGAAGTTGGGTATTCTTCACTGTAATTGTAATAAGAGAAAAGAAGAAGGAACTGGGAGCATTCTTTTGAAGGTAGCTGCAATATCCATGGAATGGATATCCATGGAATGGTATGATGTTATTTGAAAGGAAGCTGAGATTGATTTTAAAAGTTTATTGTAAATTTTATGGAAACCACTAAGTTAATTTTAATAAGAGAAGTATAATTGATATGCTAAGAGGGGAAAACCATAAAAATCATTGAAACCAAACAATAAAAATGTTCAATTAAACCAGATAAAACAACAAATTTAAAAAGGAGGTAAAAAAGGAATGAAAAATAAATGCAATGACTAGAAAACAGACATGAGCATGGTAGATATTAATGCAAATATATTAATAATAGTTTTAAGGGTTAATGGTCTAAATACATAATAAAAAGTTCAGAGATTATGGGACTGTCTCAAAAAAACAACATTTAATTCTTTATTGTCTACATGAAATCTACTTTAAATATAAAGATTCATGTAGGTCAAAAGTAAAGAAGTGAATGAAAATATACCCTTTTAAAACTAGTCAAAAGAAAACTAGAATAGCTATAATAATTTTAAACAAATTTAAAACAAAGTCTTTAAACAAAAGACTTGAGAGGAATGATGGTTAACAGAAATTTTAAAAAATACATATAATGTTAAGTAGGTACAATTCTCTAAGAATTGTACACAACAATCCTAAATATGTAAGTACCTAACAATAGAGTACCAAAATAGATGAGACAAAAACTGATAGAACTAAAAGAAGAAATAGATAAATCCAGTAGTATAGTTAGAGATTTCAATTCCTTTTGTAATTAACTGATACATGAAATCGGTAGAAATTCAGTAAAAAACCAAACCTGAACAACACTGTCAATCAACTTGATCTAAATAACATTTATTGAATACTCCATTCAATAATATTTGAATACACAGTTTCTCAATCTCACATGAAACATTTAAGATAGACCACATATTGGGGCACATAACACACTAACAAATTTAAAGAAAAATAAATCATACAAAGTATGTAATCAGATCAAAGGAGAATAAAGTTAGAAATCAGTAACAGAAAGTTAGCTGGATAATACCCAACTATTTGGAAATTACACACACACACACACACACACACACACACACACTCATATAGACACATTTTTATATATAATCCGTAAGCCAAAGAAGAAATAATAGAAATTTAAGAAAATATTTTGAAATAAATCAAAATGAAAATACAACTTCTCAAAATTTGTAGGTTGCAACAAAAGCAGAACTTAGAGGGAAATTTATAGAATTAAATGCATAATTTTGAAAAAAAAAGTCTAAACTTAGTTACATAAGTACCACCCCCCCACAAAAAAAATGAGGAAGGGCTCCTAGGTGGCTCAGTTATTAAGCATCTGCCTTCAGCTCAGGTCTTGATCCCAGGGTCTTGGGATCCAGCCCTCCACTGGACTCACCGCTGGGCAGAAAGCATGCTTCTCCCTCTCCCACTCTCCCTGCTTGTGTTCTCTCTCTTGTGTCTCTCTCTGTCAAATAAATAAATAAAATATTTTTAATGAGAAAAGGACAATTTATGTATAAAGTAAGTTAGAAGAAAATTAATAATAAAAATTCAAGCAGAAGTCAATGAAATTATAAACAGTAAATAATTGAAAAAAAAAGCTGGTTCTTGGAAAAGATTAGTACAGTTGATAGGCTTCTGTCTAGCCTAAGAAAAAAAGAAAGACACAAATTACCTGTATGGGAAATGAGACTAGTCATTACTAGAGATCCCACAAACATGAAAAGTGTAGTATAACATTATAATAGTGGAATATTATAAATAAATTTATGGCCAGATACTTGATTACTTATATAAAGTAAACCAAATCCTTGAAAGACACAAACTACTAAAACTTACATAAGAAGTGATTGATAACCTGAATAGTCCTACACCTAGTAAAGAAATTGATTCATTAATTATCTTAAAAAAATTAAAAAATAATATTGTTATGCTGAAAATAAATAAATTTAATTTAAAATAAATAAATAAATAAAGATTAAAGCGTGGTGCTCCGAAGGGACATGTGCACCCGAATATTCATAGCAGCAATGTCCACAATAGCCAAACTACGGAAAGAACCTAGATGTCCATCAACAAATGAATGGATAAAGAAGATGTGGTATATATACACAATGGAATACTATGCAGCCATCAAAAGAAATGAAATCTTGCCATTTGTGATGGCGTGGATGGAACTAGAGGGTATTATGCTTAGCGAAATAAGTCAATCAGAGAAAGACAACTGTCATATGATTTCCCTGATATGAGGAAGTGGAAATGCAATGTGGGGGGTTGGGGGTAGAAAAATAAGAAATGAAAGAAGATGGGATTGGGAGGGAGACAAACCCTAAAAGACTCAATCTCAAAAAACAAACTGAGGGTTGCTGGGGGGAGGGGGGACGGGAGAGGGTGGTGAGGATATGGACATTGGGGAGGGTATGTGCTATGATGAGTGCTGTGAAGTGTGCAAACCCGGCGATTCACAGACCTGTACCCCTGGGGATAAAAATACATTATATTTTTATTTTTAAAATTAATTAATTAATTAATTAAAAATAAATAAATGAATGAATAAAGCACCAAGCTCAGATGGTTTCATTGGATAATGGAAAAAAAAAATTCTATCAAACATTTAAAGAAAAAAAAATGATAGCAATGTTCCACAATCTCTCCCAAACAATAGCAGCAGAGGGAATACTTTCCAAATCATTCTTTAAGACCAGTATCACCCTAATACCAAGCCAGACAAAGGCATTATAAGAAATAAAATGTGCAGACTAATATAGTTCATGAATATGGATGCAAAAATCCTCAGCATTAACAAACTGAATCTAACAATGTCTGAAAATAATTTTACCCCATAATCCAATGGGTTTAGTCCAGGGATTCAAAGCTCGTTTAACATTTGAAAATCAATCATTATCCACTACATTAAGAGGTTAAAGAAGAAAAATGACTTGATCACATCAATTGATGTAGAAAAAGCATATGATAGAATCCAACACTCATTCATTATGAAAACTTTCAGTAAACTGGGAATAGAGAGAACAGACCCAGAAAAACTACTGGCTAAACAGCCTAAGGCCTGTAGGTTCAAGAATAAGTAATCATGGTTCCTGGCTAAGAAGGAAAAAATCAATGCTGTCCAAGGAGTAAGAGACCAAAAAATAAAGCTCTTCTTCTCTTATCGGAGTATAATATCTTCAACAACTACATGGATCATTCAATAAAATAAGCCTATCTGCCTGCAAAGGTAATAAATAAAATAAAACTAAGTAAACCTAAGTAATATACAAACTGCAGTTAATAATAAGGTTTTGGTTCATTAGTTGTATTAAATATACCATTGTAATGTTACATGATAATAATAAGAGAAAATGGCTGTGAGGTATATGAAAACTCCCCACACCACCTTCACAAGTCTAAAAACGTTATAAAATGTTAAATGTTCATTTTAAAACAGCAAATAGCTAAAAAACACATAATTAATAGTAATGTGCAATATAAGTATAAATTTAACACAGTCAACATCATTGGCAATAAAAATTGGAAATTTAAATTTAGATAAACTTAGATAATTTATATGCTTATTATATATAAATGTAAAATTTAAATCTGTATAAATTTATCAATATATATAAACATATATACATATTCATGTATATATTCATGTATTAAATAAATATATAGAGAAACAGAGACAGAGAGAGAGAATATGTACTTGTTGCCTATTGTTAATTGTTTGGATGTTATTACAGATTGTTTTTAAGATTTTATTTCATGCTGTTCCAGGACTTTGAAAAATGCCACTGCTATTTTGATGAGAAGGGCATTAAAAGTACAGATTTCTCTGGACAGCATAGACATTTTAATGATGTTCATTCTTCCGATCCATGAGCATGGAATGTTTTTCCATCTTTTCATGTCTTCTTCAATTTCTTTCATGAGTGTTCTGTAGTAGTTCATCTCCCCCTCCAATTTCCCCCAACTCCCTTCTCCTCTCCATCTCCCCATGTCCTCTGTGTTATTTCTTATGCTCCACTAATAAGTGAAACCATATGATAATTGACTCTCTCTGCTTGATTTATTTCACTCAGCATAATCTCTTCCAGTCCCATCCATGTTGATACAAAAGTTGGGTATTCATCCTTTCTGATGGAGGCATAAAACTCTATAGTGTATATGGACCATATCTTCTTTATCCATTTATCCGTTGAAAGGCATCTTGGTTCTTTCCACTGTCTTTGGCGACTATGGCCATTCCTGCTATGATTATTGGGGTACAGATGGCCCTTCTATTCACTACATCTATATCTTTGGGGTAAATACCCAGTAGTGCAAGGGCAGGGTCATAGGGTAGCTCTATTTTTAATTTCTTAAGGAATATCCACACTTTTTTCCAAAGTGACTGCACCAACTTGCATTCCCACCAACAGTGTAAGAGGTTTCTCCTTTCTCCACATCCTCTCCAACACACGTTGTTTACTGTCTTGTTAATTTTGACCATTCTAACTGGTATAATGTGGCATCTCAATGTGGTTTTGATTTGAATCTCCCTGATGACTAGTGATAACGAACATTTTTTCATGTGTCTGTTAGCTAGTTGTGTGTCTTCACTGGAGAAGTGTCTGTTCATGTATTCTGCCCATTTCTTGATGTGATTATCTGTTTGTGTGTGTTAAGTTTGAGGAGTTCTTTATAGATCCTGGATATCAGCCTTTTGCCTATATTGTTATTTGCGGATATCTTCTCCCATTCTATGGGTTGCCTCTTTGTTTTGTTGACTGTTTCTTTTGCTGTGCAGAAGCTTTGATCTTGATGAAGTCCTAAAAATTCATTTTAACTTTTGTTTCCTTTGCCTTTGGTGACATATCTTTTTTTTTAAAGATTTATTTATTTATTTATTTATTTGACAGACAGAGATCACAAGTGGGCAGAGAGGCAGGCAGAGAGAGAGAGGAGGAAGCAGACTCTCACTAAGCAGAGAGCCCGATGCGGGGCTCGATCCCAGGACCCTGAGATCATAACCTGTGCTGAAAGCAGAGGCTTACCCCTCTGAGCCACCCAGGCACCCCTGGTGACATATCTTGAAAAAAGTTGCTGTGGCTGATGTCGAAGAGGTTACTGCCTATCTTCTCCTCTAGGATTCTGATGGATTCCTGCCTCACGTTGAGGTCTTTTATCCGTTTTGAGTTTATCTTTGTGTATGGTGTAAGAAAATAATCGAGTTTCATTCCTCTACATATAGCTGTCCAATTTTCCCAGCCCAATTTATTGAAGAGACTGCCTTTTTTCCACTGTATATTTTTTCCTGTTTTTTCGAAGATTATTTGACCATAGAGTTGAGGGTCCATTTCTGGACTCTCCACTCTGTTCCACTGGTCTATGTGTCTGTTTTTGTGCCAGTACCATGCTGTCTTGGTGATCACAGCTTTGTAGTAAACCTTGAAATCAGGCAACATGATGCCCACAGTTTTGTTTTTCTTTTTCAACATTTCCTTAGCCATCCAGTGTCTCTCCTGATTCTTTATAAATTTGAGGATTGTTTGCTCCAGCTCCTGAAAAATGCCTGTGGAATTTTCATCAGAATGGCATTGAAAGTACAAATTGCTCTACGCAGTATAGACATTTTACCAATGTTTATTTTTCCAATCCATAAGAATGGAATTGTCTTCTATCTTTTTGTGTCTTCTTCAGTTTCTTTCATGAGTGTTTTATAGTTCGAGGACAGATCCCTTACCTCTTTGGTTAGGTTTATTCTCAGGTATCTTATGCTTCTTGGTGCTATAGTGAATGGAATCAATTCTCTAATTTCCTTTTCTGTATTTTCATTGTCAGTTTATAAGAAAGCAACTGATTTTTTGTACACTGACTTTGTATCCTGCCACATTACTGAATTGCTGTATGAGTTCTAGTACTTTGGGAGTAGAGTCTTTGGGTTTTTCCATATAAAGTATCACATCATCCACGAAGAGAGAGAGTTTGACTTCTTCATTGCCAATCTGAATACCTTTTATTTATCTTTGTTGTCTGATTGCTATTGCTAGGACTTCTAATACTATGCTGAACTAGAGCGGTGAGATTTAGCATTCTTGTCGTGTTCCTGATCTCAAAGGGAAGCTGTCAGCCTTTTCCCATTGAGGACGATATTTACCGTGGCTTTACATAGATAGATTTTATGAAGTTGAGGAATGTTCTTTCTATCCCTATACTTTGAATCATTTTAATCAGGAATGGATGCTGTATCTTGTCAAATGCTTTTTCTGCATCAATTGAGAGGGCCATGTGATTCTTCTCTTCTCTTATTGATTTGCTCTATCACATTAATTGATTTGTGAATGTTGAACTATCCTTGCAACCCAGGGATGAATCCCATCTGGTCATGGTGGATAATCTTTTTAATGTGCTGGTGGATCCTTTAGACAGGATATTGTTGAGAATCTTAGCATCCATATTCATCAGAGATTTTGGCCTGAAATTCTCCTTTTTGGTGGGGTCTTTGCCTGGTTCAGAGATCAGGGTAATGATGGCTTCATAAAAAGAGTCTGGAAGTTTTCCTTCTGCTTCAACTTTTTGAAATAGTTTCAGGAGAATAGGTACTATTTCTTCTTTGAATGTTTGGTAGAATTCCCCAGGGAATCTGTCAGTTCCTGGGCTCTTGTTTTTTGTGAGGGCTTTGATTACTGCTTCAATCTCGTTATTAGATATCATTCTATTCAGGTTGTCAATTTCTTCCTGTTTCACTCTTGGAAGTTTATGGTTTTCCAGGAATATATCCTTTTCATCTAGGCTGCTTAACTTCTTCTTCAGCACCCCAGCCTTCTTTTGAGGCCCTTTGGCATGAAAGATGCTTCTCCATCCCTTCACTTTCAGTCTGGATGTATCCTTAGGATCAAAATGGGTCTCTTGGGGCACCTGGGTGACTCAGTGGGTTAAGCCGCTGCCTTCGGCTCAGGTCATGATCTCAGGGTCCTGGGATCGAGTACCGCATTGGGCTCTCTGCTCAGCAGGGGGCCTGCTTCCCTCTCTCTCTCTCTCTCTCTGCCTGCCTCTCCACCTACTTGTGATTTCTCTCTGTCAAATAAATAAATAAAAATCTTTAAAAAAAATGGGTCTCTTGCAGACAACATAGGATAGGTCCTGTCATTTTATCCAATCTGCAACCTTGAGTCATTTTATGATGCATTTAGGCCATTCACGTCGAGAGTGATTATTAAGAGCATGGAGCACTGCGTGTGGTGAAAAAATAATGAATAATGTTTTTCTGAAAATAAATAAATTGAAAAAAAAGAATAAAACTTCAAATGAAAAAAAAAAGATACGTTTTTATTGACATCATGTTACCTGTGAAGTCTTTGTTTCTATAGATTGTCTCCATATATTTCTGTTCAATTATATTCTTAGGATTTTTCCTCTTTTATAGAACCCCCCTTAATATATACAGTGTCAGCTTGGTGGTCACATACTCTTTTAAACCTTGCCCATCTTGGAAGCTCTTTATTTCGCCATCCATTTTAAATGTCAGTCTTGCTGGATAAAGTATTCTTGGCTGCATGTTCTTCTCAGTTAGTGCCCTGAGTATGTCTTGCCAGTCCTTTCTGGCTTGCCAGGTTTCTGGGGACAGGTCTGACGTTATTCTGATGGGCTTTCCTCTGTGCATTAGGAATTTTTTTGCCCTAGCTGCTTTCAAGAGCTCCTGTCTACAATTATGATTCATCATTTTCACTATCAGGTGTCTCAGGGTCTTTCTAGAATCTATGATCTTGGGACAGCCCTTTCTGTCTCTAGTATACAAACACTGGTTCCATTCACGAGATTGGGAAAATTTTCATGGAGAATTTGGTCAACAATGTCTTCTAGTCTTCTTTATTTCTCCTCCTCCTCAGGGATTCCAATAATTCTGACATTGGAATGTTTCATGGCATCATTTATTTCCCTAATTCTGTTTTTATGGCTTCTAAGCTGTTTGTTCCAGGCATCCTCCTGATCCTTTTTTTTCTATCAGTTTGTCCTCTAGATAACTAATTCTATCTTCTGCCTCAGTTACCCTAGCTGTTAGAGAATTTAGATTAGATTGGAACTCACTGGTAGCATTTTAAATTCTTCCCCGATGGCTTTCACTTCTGCTCTAATCAATTCCATTTTGTCATTAAAGGCTTTCTCCAACCTAGCCATTGCCTGGATAATTGTGAGCCTGAATTCCCTTTCTGACATACTGTTTATGTCCATATCCAATAGCTCTAATGGAGAGGGCACATTCTCTGAATTTTTCCTCTGTTGGGCATTCCTCCTCCTAGTAATTTTGGTGAGAGATGGCTGAGGGGATGTGTAACTGAATGTATCAACTGTGGAGCAGGCAAAGTGCAGTCTGGGACGCTTTTGAGCAATCAAGAGTCCCCACCAAAAAGAAATAAAAAAGGAAAAAAAAAGAGAGAGAGAGAGGGAGAGACAGAAAAAAAAAGAAAGAAAAAGAAAAAAAGAAAAGAGAATACCCAGCCTGAATAGACCTCAACGGTAATATTTATAAAGTATACAAACAAAAACAGACCAAGAAAAAGACAGATAAAAGTAAATGACAAGAAAAAAAAAAAAAGAAAAAGAACCCACCCAAAATGAACCCCAGGTATAAGATTTATATACTACCAGAACAAAAACAAATACACGGAAACACTAACAGAAGAAAGAGATGGGAGGGTGGTTATAAAATCTCAGTGTGGGCAATGAAGTTTATTTTGATACTTCCTGGATGTATCTTGATATCTTTGTTAAAGGACTCAACTTTCCTGAGATAAAGGGGGATTAAAACTGGTTTACATATAGGGGTAGCATTGATTTGGGAAAGGGGTTTACCTTGAAGCTTATCTCTATATGAATATTAAAATAAAATAAAATAAAATAAAAAATAGTAAAGCAAAAGAAAAACACAGGAATATGTATCAATAAAGTTCAGGTTAAAAGGTTATTATGGAATTTGACGTACTCAACATCTCATTGTGATGGTAAATAGGTTAAAAAGTTATAAAAAAATGAAAAGAACCAGAATATTGGGAACGAATTAAAAATAAAAATTGTATCTATGAAGTAGTGGTGGTTGTCCTCTTGTTTTGCTTTTTTGTTTTGGTTTGGTTTCGGTTGGCTTTCTGGGGAAGGGGCCTGACATGTGGTTTTTCAGGGAGTCTTGCTAGAGTTGAGTTCTTCTACCCCCGTTATCAAGGGGCTGGGATCTGAGGAAACCGGTTTTTCATGCTTTCGTTCTCTGGAGGTTTTTTGTTTGTTTGTTTGTTTTTTTTTTTTTTTTTTTTGTTAGTTTGTCTTTTCTCCCCTTGGTGGTTTTGGCAATTCTTTGGAGTTTTAAAGGAAAGCAAACTGCACCCAGACCTCAATCTCAAAGAGAAGTCTCAGTCTGTTCCCCTCTTGGTGCTCCAGAGCACATAAATTCCCCCTGTGCCACTGGCAGAGCACATCCCCAGTCAAAGTCTCTGGGGTCACAGGAACTCCCACTTGTATCCAAAACCACAAGAAATACTAGCCACAGCTATGTGGGCAGGTCCATAACACCAGAGAGTTCCCAACCAGATATAGCACACTGAAATTTTCATGCTGGCCTGGGCTGAGAGTGTTTAGAATCTCCTGGTCCTAGAGAGTGCCGGACCTCTCTCAGGGGAGGGTATGGAGCACGACTCAGACCCTGGTCCCACAGTGCGTGTGCAGAGCACAAAAGGCGGTGGTTCTAGAGAGTGTCCGCTGGCATCCACACCAGACTCCCTCATGGGCGCTGCCACCCAGATGCTCTCAGGCATGCAGGCAGCTCAGGGACCAAAATCTGGCTTCTTTGCTTTGCTCTCTGGTTCCCCACCAGCAGTGGCCTTCCTGGGTCCATGGGCTTAAGTCCCTGTCCCTAGCCACCCAATTCCACCAATTTCTCCTTAAGATCTTTTGCTACTTTTGAGGGCTTTCAACCAGACTCCAAGTTAATGCTGGTCCCCAATTACAGGGCATTCTCATATCGGAGTATTACTTTCCAGTGGGTCACTTCTGGTGGCTCCCTCCCCCTTTTGTTTATCTTCCAATATCAGTCTGATGTTCCCACTCCACTTTACCTGTCCACAGGTGTCTTCTTCCCCTGTAGAGATCCAGAAGTGTATAATTCTAATCTCAGGCTGATTTCATGGGTGATCAGAGTTCTTTGGTAGGTGATCAGCTCACTTTAGGGGACCAGTTGAAACAGAGCTTCCTACTTCTCTGCCATCTTGTATCATCTACCCTTCTTTGCCAATTTTAATAGCTTTTATTTCTTTTTGTTGTCTGATTGCTGTTTCTAGGACTTCTAATACTATGTTGAACAACAGTGGCAAGAGTGGGCATCCTTGTGTTCCTGATCTCAGTGGGAAGGTTCTTAGTTTTTCCCCATTGAGAATGATATTCACTGTGGGTTTCTCATAGACAGATTTTATGAAGTTGAGGATGAAGACACACAAAAGGCTAGCAGACTCATGAAAAAATGTTCCCCATCAGGGAAATTCAAATCAAAACCACATTGAGATACTGCCTTACACCAGTCAGAATGGTAAAAATTAAAAAGGCATGAAAAAACAAATATTGAAGAGGATGTGGAAAAAGGGGAACCTTCTTATACTGTTGGTGGGAATGGAAGTTGGTGCAGCCACTTTGGAAAACAGTGTGGAGATTCCTCAAAGACTTAAAAATAGAGCTACTCTATGACCCAGTAATTTTACTACTGGGTATTTAGCCCAAAGATACAGATGTAGTGAAAAAAAGGGCCATGTGTACCCTATTATTCATAGCTGCAATGTCCACAATAGCCAAATTGTTGAAAGAGCCAAGATGCCCTTCAACAGCCAAATGGATAAAGAAGATGTGGTCCATAAATACAATGAAATATTACTTGGCTGTCAAAAAGGATAACTACCCAACTTTTGTATCAACATGGTTGGGACTGGAGGAGATTATGCTGAGTGAGATAATTTAAGCAGTCGATTATCATATGGTTTCACTTACTTGAAGAACATAAGGAAGAACATGGAGGACATTAGGAGAAGGAAAGGAAAAGTAAATTAGGATAAATCAGAAGGGGACATGAACCATCAGAGACTGTGGACTCTGAGAAACAAACTGAGGGTTTTAGAGGGGAAGGGGGTGGGAGGATGGATGAGCCTGGTGGTGGGTATTAAGGAGGGCATGTATTGTATGGAGAACTGGGTGTGGTACATAAACAATGAATCTTGGAACACTACATGAAAAACTAATGTATTTTATTGTGAGTAGCATAACACAATAAAAAATTTAAAAAATAATGCATAAGCAATGAATTTTGGGACACTGAAAAGAAACAAAATAAGATGAAAAAATATATATAAATAGTATATTTATAAAAAATGATTTTATTTATTTATATATGGAAGAGAGAGAGAGAGAAACAGAGCGAGGGCAAAAATGAGGGAGAGAATGTTATTACAGATTTTTAAATGTTTGCCTTATATGCATGCCCCTTCCAATGTTATTTTACAACTTCTCCCATTAAATTTCAGAGTGTGTTATTCCTAAAACCTGAATATGGGTTGGCATTGAGGTTGGTTTAATGTAAAAGAATGTAGGAGCAACATTAAGCTAGTTCTGAACCTATGCTTCAAGAAGATTTGAATGCCATGTTGTTTTTCTTATTATGCTCCCTAGCTGCCATGCGACTAGTTAGCATGTGAACAACCTGAGGCTACCCTGTTGGCTGGTGATAGATAAGCTCCAGTAAAGAGTCAACCAACCCCCAGAAGCAGAGCTCTTACCTGACCACATGCTGACTGCAGATACCTAAAAGAGCACTGCTGAGACCCACTCATCTAATCCCAGGTCGAACTGTAGACCTATGGATTTGTAAACTAAGTAGAGGGATATTGCATTGTCATTAAGTTTCGAGGCAGTTTAGGGGCACCTGGAGGATAGCATCTGTCTTAGGCTTAGTCCCTCTCCCTCTACTGCTCCCCCTACTTGTGCTCTCTCTCACTCTCCATCAAATGAAAAAATAAAATAAAAGTTTTGAAGGGGTTTATTATGTACCAAAGCTGTTATAGGTTGAGTTTGTGAACTAGAATTTAATAGTTAAAAACCTATATTTTACAATCATTTTTTAATTAACATATAATATATAATTTGCTTCAGAGGTAAGACTGATGACACAATTCACAGCACTCACCATAGCACATACCCTCCCCAATGTCCATAACCCAGCCATCCTATCCCCCAAACATCCAGGAACCCTCAGTTTGTCCCCTGAGATTAAGAGTTTCTTATGGTTTTTATTCCTCCTCAGTCCCATCTTGTTTCATTTTTCTCTCCCTAGACCCCATGACCCCCATATTGTTCATTTTGTTGTTTTCTTTACTTATTGGGAGTACTATCAAATTACTGTTTCAGAAATGTGATTCTCATTTCTATTTCCAGACTGCCAACTAAAAATATTTTTATTAGATTATTCACTGAATGTAATTATTGCAGTCATTCAAATAAATAATTGCTGTCCTTATAATACACAAGCATGCACACATATGTTTATTCCCATTTCTTATTACTTTGTTATAATTAACTTCAGTCCATCTTTTTGAGATTTGTTTTCAAGTCTATTATAGCACAGTGATATAATAAAAAACATTGAACCGAATATCAGAAGAATGGGGTCTAAGATCTGGATTTGTTACTAACTCTATGACATTGTCAATGTACTATTATACTCTGAGCCTTATATTATTCAAATATAAAATGAGAAGATTAAATTGGAAGATATCTAAGGTCCCTTTCTAGATCTAATATTCCATTAGTCTACATTTCTAAGACACTTAATAAACATATATTTATTTGGTCAAATTATTTAACTTTTTTATCATATATTTATAGAGGTGGGCTAGGAAGGAGGAAAAGAGCATGAAAGAAGGGTGTCTCAGTCGGTTAAGCACCTGCCTTTGGCTCAGGTCCTGATTTCAGGGACCTGGGATTCAGCTCACATCAGGATCCCTGCTCAGTGGGAAGCCCATTTTTTCTTCTCCTTCTGTCCCTCCCCCCAACTGTGCTCTTTCTCTCAAAGAAATAAAAAAAATCTTGAAAAAGAAAAAAATATAGATTATGCACTGGATATAATTACTGCAGGCATTCAAATGATTGCTGTCCTTATAATACATAAGCATGCATGCATGTTTATTTCCATTTCTTACTACTTTGATATATTAAACTTCAGTTAATATTTTAAAGGTTTATTTTTCAAGTCTATTATATTATTTATCATTAATGTGATAAAAAATATTTATTTCCTGAAGGACTCAGAGTTTGTTGACACACACCAGGACAATAGGGAGAATGTATACATAAGAAGTTGGTAAATGAAAAAAACTGAAGAGTAAGATTTAAATTGATATTGAATTAAGTGAAAGGAAAGGTCAGCAGTTCAAGCAAGGCCTTTATATAGTGGAGGAGGGACTTGTTGCAGCAAGCCAAGACAACACACATAAATAAAAATAGATGATAGAAATTATCTCAGGCTTTAGTGGCCTGGGGGAAAGACCTGTAAAGATAGAATCCAGAGAAGCAGCTAATGCAGGGTTCCAATACACGAGGACATTGAAACAAACCATTCTGAAAGTGTGACACCTTAGAAGAGTAGCCCTACACGTTATGTAAAAGTAAATTCCAACATGCAGCTAAGGACCTATAATGTACCTATTTACATACCTCCTGCAGCCTAAAATTCATATTGTAAATAGTTTATTAAGCTAGGATGACATCTTACTATGGAAGACCACACACACACACACAAACACGCATATGCATGCACACACATTTCCAAACATAAGGATAGTCTGCAGTCTGAGGCTTATAAACGTAATTCCTTCTTATTCACCTCTGGAGGTAGCAGAAATAATGAGAGGCAAACAGAACTTTTCCCTGAAGCAGTGATTATTTTGCAGTTAGGAAATGGAAAAGAAGCCTGTCCTAATATTCTTGCTTAGGGACCTATAATTTGAGGACACACCATTACCAGCATCCATTTTTCTTAACTTTATAGGAATATATACTCCACATTATTAAGTTATTGTCTCCTTTATCAGATTTCTAAAATGAGATGACTCAAATGTTACGGGCATAACAACATACTTAACATCATGCCCCATCATTTGTGTTGTTCTTTTCTTCACAATAGGGATGTATTAGCTGCTGCATTTAACTCCAACTTCTAAAATATTATTGAATAACACATCCTCTATCACAGAAAATGTGCTTTCAAGCATCCAACTCTGGATTTTTCTGTGATTCATTTATTTCCACAGAACCTACACTAAGCCTATCTCCAAATATGTCATATTCTATTCATTACATCAATAATGTGCTTTAATACTAATGATTCCATACTTAATTAACAGAATTTCCTCATACATTCAACTATTTGATTTTTGATGTCACTCAATTTCAGCTGAAAAATATCACCCAAAGCATATAGAAACTTTTACTGTATACAGTATAAACATTCTCTATACACATACTCTTAATTCGTGTGTGATTCATGAGTGCATGTTCCTTAGTTCTCCAGCCTCCAGATTCTCTCTTTAATATTCAAATATAGCAGCTTAAACATAATACTTCTCCCTATGTCTTTAAATCTGCTTGGGTCTACTGGGAAGTAGAAAGCTGATGTTTTTCCTGGATACCTCCTATTCCTCTTACTATCCTTATTCCTTCATTCTCTATGAAACAACGCTGATGAACGCTTTTACATCAGGTTTGCATCTGTTACATCAGGTTTATACCAAAGTTTTAGAGCAATATAGTGCAGTTACAGCATAATAGAAAACAACTTAAAAGTTAGCTTAGCATCAAATATCACTGTCCTAAAATTTTCCTGGGCCTTCCTGGAACTAAGAGTTTCTTCGTGTCTGTATCCCTTCCTTAGGTTATCACCTTTTCATTTTTCCTTCTACTTCTCTCCCAAGACTCATTTCCTTCACTTTCACCTCCACATTGTTCTCCTTTTGCCCATTCAGACTACCTGAATGAACTTAAAACCTCTCTCACTCTCTTCAGTAGCACTATAAAGTTGGATCATTTAGTGCTCTGGGTTCAAACTTTTCAACCAAAAATGCTCATTAAAGAGCATTGTGAGACATTTCCTGAAAAAGAAAAAGGGTGATACTCACCAGTAAGGAGATTGTTGATTTTTCCCTAGAACCACCAGCAAAGCAGACACTCTCTTTTCTAAATAGCATTTTCCCCCATCTGGCTACATATATAAAGAAAGTTTTTATGAGCCAGAAATTCACAAGTTTGTACATGATACCCCCATTTCATTGGGTGCTATATGTTAGTCCATTTATCTAGCTTGCAATATCTTAAGGAGGTTCACTCTCAGTATTCAGTCTTTCCAATCCCTATGAACAGAAATATTCCCAATTACAGTTGCTCACAAAGAATCTTGTCTTTTGTCCCTACCATCTCTAATCATCTACCTCCCCTTCATACCATTACTAACAATCTCTTTCTACCTCCCTCCCTTAGGAACTACTTGACTGGGCAATGATTTAAAATATGATGTTGTTATTTATAAAGAGAAATTACATTAAAAAGACCAAAAGATGATGCACATATCTTTTAAATGTTTCAAAAGTTATACATAATGAAAAGGACATACACATAAAAGTCTAAAAAAATAGAATGAATTATTTTACCCTTTTGATTAACACTGAGAGGCAGTAGTATTTGTGGTTAAGACAAGGGTTTGAATCCTGATTCTAGCACTTACAAGTCATATGACTTTGGATAAGTTGTTATTATTTTCTTGCATCTGTTCCCTTATATGTCATATGGGGTTGATAATAAGGCTAATGCAAAAACTAAATGAGTAATATATGTAGAGAACTTCACTTAGTGCCCAACACATAAATGTTTGATAACTGTTCACTATCAATGCTCTTTCTGTCTATAAAAACCTTAACATAAATGTTAAGTTAGAGGGATTCAATATCATAGGCAAAGATGTTTTGTGTTGAAAAATAGTAAAATATATAGTGACTATGTAGTAAGATGTGTACTTGGTAACTACTACATATCATGACTTACGCTGAAATTCAGCCACCCTGGCAGTTGACACTAAGATAATGGTAGACTTTCAGCAATTTGCCTCTCTTAAAATGGTAATGAACAAAAAAGACTGAAATGATTAAAGTATTGTGTCCAATGTATACATAAAAAATATGTCACAATGAAGCACAGTTTAAAGTAGTTAAGATTCACACTAAAATCTAAATGCCAAAATTTGGAATACTTGAGCAATTGTGGCTTGGCAAACTTGACTTGAATAATGTCACTTCCCCAGTGAAATACCTAAGCCTTCAGACTCCTTGAATGTAGTATTCTGGAATACCAGACAAGTTTCACTGATTCTCTATTAAAACTGATGTCATATTATTGTTAATAGAATACTTAAACTACTGTGAAATGGGGACACTAGATTAAATGAAAAATCAAGTAATTCCACTATTAAATCCACTTGATATAATCTTCAGAAAGATTAATAATGAAATTTATAGCTCAAAATTGAAAATTTTGAGTCTTTGTTTTCTTCAACAAAAAGTATTACATCTGGATCCTGGTATTGCAAACACTATTTTTACTACTGGTAGTGAATTTTTGTGGATATTTACAGGCATTTAAATTAAAAGCTGTCAGGAGAGATAAAAGTGTATAGATCTGGATTTCAAGGGAACTTCATTAGATTTAAAGGTCAGTAATAGTGGCAAAAAGTCAACAAATCTAAATAAATCATAAATATCTTTGAGAAAATATACTAATATTTTATGTATAGTACTTGTTAGACTGATCATAGAACACATTCCCAAGAGTTAACTGTTTTCTGTAATATAATTTCAACATAGTAATCCCTGGTTACCTTGCTTTTCAAGTACACAGTGTTCACTGTCTTTTACAAATAGTTGAGCTTAATTTATAGATCATATGATTACACTAGATGATAATTTATCTCAAAATATTCAATCTGGCTAGGAATCTTGAGTTCATTATTGTCTTTGTTTTCTTTCTGATATATAGTTAAATATTGATGGATTTTTTAAAGACAAAATTTTCACATATTATAAATTATTCTGTATTACACTTTAATTGGTATACACTTAGAGATGCTCAGATATAATAGCAGTTAATATTTCTGAAAGTTAAATTAAGATTCTACACTGTTAGTGGGCAAACTCATTAAAGACATGAAAGGATGACAAGATGAAAAAGGATTTACATTTGTAGAATCTCCTGTAAAATTATTAGAAGTGACAGGTTCCATTTTTTTTTTTTTGATGCTGGAATCAAGGTTGCATGTCTAAACCATAGTGACACCACAGTTGGATTTTGCATAGCTGAGAACTAATAGGAAATTAATAGAGTGTAATACAGGCCTATTGAATTTGGTATAACGGTGCAACTTTGATGCGTAAAAACAGAAGGCATAATTTCAATCTTTGTTTAGTGTCTTGGACAGCCAACCTCAGTAGCATCTCAGTATGGTCAGGATTAAAAATGTGATGGATAGTAACATAACACCTTCTTGACAGCTTTTCTATTCAAATACAAATTTCTGTCACAACCCTAGAAAGTTTGAAGGAGAATTCAGAGATGAAATATCATAGCTGCAACAAGCCCAGTGTGAAGCTATTATGTTTTGAAAGGAAAAATAATTAGAAATTGTACATCTTCTAGGCACATATCTGTATTAATAATGCATAGTAATAAATACACTGGAGTGTACTAATGAAATGTTATTGAACATTAAAGTTTTGGAAAACATAGGGTTATGAATCTGTCAAGAAAATGTCAATGTATATGTCTACCTTCAGATTTCTGTACCTGTTTTAGGCAAATAAATATTTTGGGAAGTTGTGAAAAGCCATGATTTATTCCACCTTTCACAATGTCTCTTCAGTACATTTTTAAAAAGGAATTTAAGGTATTTCTAAGCTATCTGTAATCTAAATGATCCCACCCTCCCATGAAAATTTTATGTTCCTCTACCAAAATCATTTTGAAATGCACAAAAGACTGTCTTCCTATGAAGACTGGTTTTCATGATGGTATTATAGCATTGTTATTTCAAATAATTTTTCTAAAAACAATTGATGGGATTCCCCTGAAAATAAACATTGAATAAACTTCCACCTTAAATTCTACTCTTATTTCATAATATAAATATTCTGTAACAACTTCCATTTTTTTCTATAGTGATATATGTCTTCCCTTATTTTTTTTAAGTAAATTTGTCTATATAATTGTAAATCAAAAGATTAGTGTTAGGAGTTTTCAGAGCCTAGAATATTAAGTTTTATTCTATCTTGTAGAAGAAAATAAACAGACTTCAATGGAAATAAGCATAAAATAATTTATAGAATTCTTCTTTTGTGAACTAAGAATAATCTGTACCCCTTCCTGACAAATTGTCTTTGAGTCTGAGAATCAAGTATTACACAAAAACACTGCATACTCTCAGACCACTGGATTCATCAGACACTATATTCTTATTGATAATTTTTGCAATAAGCATTTTCATTAAAATGAAATACTTATCCTCTATGTCAGAGTTATCACATTATTAAGTTAATTATTTAACTAATATTGAATGTTTACTGTGGTTAATATAGAAATAGAAGTCAAGATATTCAACATCAGCCTAAAATGTTCTCATAGGGGGGCGCCTGGGTGGCTCAGTGGTTTAAGCCTCTGCCTTCAGCTCAGGTCATGATCTCAAGGTCCTGGGATCGAGCCCCACGTCGGGCTCTCTGCTCAGCAGGGAGCCTGCTTCCCCCTCTCTCTCTGCCTGCCTCTCTGCCTACTTGTGATCTCTCTCTGTCTATCAAATAAATAAATAATCTATAAAAATCATTAAAAAATCATTAAAATGTTCTCATAGGGATATTTCCCACAAAGATAATAGATACTTTTGGCCTGAAAGAAAGTCAGAAAGGGAATTTGATGACTAAATAATAGGAAATTGTTTTGTCTGTTTTTTAAAATACAAGCATTGAAAATGCACTATGTGTCACTCATCATTGGTTTCTAGGAGTAGGCAAGCAACTATTTTTTTTAAAGATTTTATTTATTTGTCAGAGAGAAGAGGAAGAGAGAGTGAGCACAGGCAGACAGAATGGCAGGGAGAAGCAGAGGGAGAAGCAGGCTCCCTGCCGAGCAAGGAGCCCAATGTGGGACTCGATCCCAGGACGCTGGGATCATGACCTGAGCTGAAGGCAGCTGCTTAACCAACTGAGCCACCCAGGCGTCCTGGCAAGCAGCTATTTATTCATCATTCAGCATATATTTATTGGTCATCTATATATGCATATTAATAAATGTGCTGTAGGAGTTTACAAGTAGGAAAGATTAAGAGGGCTTTCACAGAAGTTATGGGTCTAGAATTACTGCTGGAAGGTGGAGACATGTGCCTTATCCAGTGGGGACACCATTCCATTTAAATGTACAACATGAGTTAAATCTGAGGCAGGCAAGTTTTCAGCATGCTAATGGTGCAATGAGTATTCCAAGTTCTTCAAGAGTAGAAGTGAAGGATATAAAAAGGAAAATCCTTGTGGGAAAAGTAGGTTGGGGAGCATTTTATGGAATTTTTATGAGTATAACACTAGTGTGTGTGTGTGTGTGTGTGTGTGTGTGTAATATCTCACTGGTTTATATATACTACTAAGAATTGAAGAACCATTAATGTTTCCTGAATATTTTTGTTGGTTGTTTTATCTCTGCTTCTTTGAAAATTAAACAAATTTCTCTTGAAATTATTTCCTCACTATTATGTCTTGGTCTTCTTCCCTACTTCTCTGGCCATTTTTTCTTAGTCTTTTCAAAATATTTTCTCCACTCATCTCTTACATGTTATTGTTTCTTAAAGAGTTTCACCTCCCTCCTTTACAACTACCCCCATTATCCTTAGAATTTTACCAATTTTACTTAAACCCAATGTTCTCCTGAATTTTATATCTGAAAATCCCATAGTCAGTTTGTCTTTAACCCTCACTAGACTATAGCCCTTTGAGTCTTATCCATTATTTTATCTCCAGTGCCTAGGTAGCCTAGCATGCGGTAGATGTTCAAGATAATTTTTTTTCAAGGCAGATTTTTAAAGGTACAAGTGAATGAATAAATGAATGGTAACATTGTGACCATAATTGTTCTTTGTGAAACTGAACCTTACAGTAGTTTGCAAGATGTGTCAGAGTTGGTTTGAGAAATGGGTTGGAATTTCCTACTTTTGTGCTTCATTATCCATATTACTTGTTCCACTTAAACCTACACAGAGGGGCACCTGGTTGGCTCAATGGATTAAGCCTCTGCCTTTGGCTCAGGTCATGATCCCAGGGTCCTGAGATCCAGCCCCACTCAGCAGGGAGTCTGCTTCTCCCTCTCCTTTGCCTGTCTCTCTGCCTACTACTCTTCTACCCTCCCATACAATATACTTTTACACTCAAGCTAAAAGTCACTCCCAAAATTAGCCTTAAATTTCCCTGATTTCATGCTTTTCCTCATGACCACTACCTAATAAATCAAAACCATATTTATGAGTAGCAGTAAAGGTAAATGAGAATAAAGCGGATGAAGAATAGGGGAAGACAATCCATGTAACTTTTTTTTTAAAGGATTATTTATTTTAGAGAGAGAAAGTGTGTGAGTGGGGAGAGTGGCAGAGGAAAGAATCTTCAAGCAGACTCCCTACCAAGTATGGAGCCTGATGTGGGGCTCAGTTTCTGGACACAAGAGATCAGGACCTGAGCCAAAAGCAGGAGTCAATGCTTAAATGACTGAGCCACTAGGTACCCCATAGCCTGTTTTGTTTGTTTATTTGTTTGTTTGTTTAATGCTAGATCTGCCACTTTTAGGTATGACCATAGAAAAGTTTACATATTTTTTTTACTTTTTTTAATCATTGTAAGCCCTTGTTTTCTCAAGTGTAAATTAACTTGTTAGCATTATTTTGAGGATTTGTTATGTATGAAGAACCTCATAAGTATTTAGCAAACTGAACTTGTTCCAAAGTAGTAGCTGTTATTATTATTACAGGCTTATTTAAATGAAACCTCTCCCCCTAAAATCTTCCCAAATTCCTTTGCTGTATTTCCACAGTACACTGCTGACATCATATCAATATTTCATAATATCTCCTGAACCATAGTTACTTGTGCATGCATCTTTTTTTTTTCTCATGCAAAGAAATGTAGTGTAGTACTCTTCATTAAGAACACTCTCTCGGCAATCACAAAGACCAGAATGGAAGCTCCTCTACTTACTAGCTGTGAGACTTTAGATGAGAAACCTCTCTGCCTGAGTTTCTTCATTTATAAAGTACAAATAAAAACAAATGTTTTGATTAAAGGTATTTAAGGAAATCTCTCCAGTCATTCACTAATAGCTGCCCTAACCAGAGACTTCAGGGACCATGAATGACATAGAATAGAGACTTTGCAGATGTACTCCAGGATAGTCATTGAACAAACAACAACAACAAAATAAATTCTGAGCAAAGAAGGTCAATTCTGATTTCCCTGCCCAGTGGCAGGAAACCTGCTTCTCCCACTCCCACTCCCTTTGCTTGTGCTCCTGCTCTGGCTATCTCTCTCTCTGTCAAGTGAATAAAGAAAATATTTTTAAAAAGCTGTTTAATAAATACACAGTTGGATTAAAATAAAACAAAAAATAACTTCTGTGCTTGTACATGTATGTGAAAGAAGCAGAGATAGAACAGAAAGACAGAGAAAAGAAAGAATAAGCAGTTAGAAGGTATGAATATTTACACATCAATTTGTTACCACTATTTACTTCAGGAAGATAGAATTAGAGGGTGAGGAAAGGAAATAAAATTTTAAATGTATGGAAGGTTATAAATAAAAAATTGTTTTTTTGTTTTTTTTCCAATTTATTTATTTTCAGAAAAACAGTATTCATTATTTTTTCACCACACCCAGTGCTCCATGCAAGCCATGCCCTCTATAATACCCACAACCTGGTACCCCAACCTCCCACCCCTCCACCACTTCACTCCCCTCAGATTGTTTTTCAGAGTCCATAGTCTCTCATGGTTCACCACCCCTTCCAATTTACCCAAAAGCACATACCCTCCCCAATGTCCATATCCCTACCCCCCTTCTCCCAATCCCCCTCCCCCCAGCAACCCACAGTTTGTTTCGTGAGATTAAGAGTCACTTATGGTTTGTCTCCCTCCCTATCCCATCTTGTTTCATGGATTCTTCTCCTACCCACTTAAGCCCCCATGTTGCATCACTACTTCCTCATATCAGGGAGATCATATGATAGTTGTCTTTCTCCGCTTGACTTATTTCACTAAGCATGATACGCTCTAGTTCCATCCATGTTGTCGCAAATGGCAAGATTTCGTTTCTTTTGATGGCTGCATAGTATTCCATTGTGTATATATACCACATCTCCTTTATCCATTCTTCTGTTGATGGACATCTAGGTTCTTTCCATAGTTTGGCTATTGTGGACATTGCTGCTATAAACATTCGGGTGCACGTGCCCCTTTGGATCACTACGTTTGTATCTTTAGGGTAAATACCCAGTAGTGCAATTGCTGGGTCATAGGGCAGTTCTATTTTCAACATTTTGAGGAACCTCCATGCTGTTTTCCAGAGTGGTTGCACCAGCTTGCATTCCCACCAACAGTGTAGGAGGGTTCCCCTTTCTCCGCATCCTCGCCAGCATCTGTCATTTCCTGACTTGTTGATTTTAGCGATTCTGACTGGTGTGAGGTGATATCTCATTGTGGTTTTGATTTGTATTTCCCTGATGCCGAGTGATATGGAGCAATTTTTCATGTGTCTGTTGGCCATCTGGATGTGAGAAAGGAATCCATCAAAATCCTTGAGGAGAACACAGGCAGCAACCTCTTCGACCTCAGCCGCAGCAACATCTTCCTAGGAACATCGCCAAAAGCAAGGGAAGCAAAGGCAAAAATGAACTGTTGGGATTTCATCAAGATCAAAAGCTTTTGCACAGCAAAGGAAACAGTTAACAAAATCAAAAGACAACTGACAGAATGGGAGAAGATATTTGCAAACGACATATCAGATAAAGGACTAATGTCCAAAATCTATAAAGAACTTAACAAACTCAAAACCCAAAGAACAAATAATCCAATCAAGAAATGGGCAGAGGACATGAACAGACGTTTCTGCAAAGAAGACATCCAGATGGCCAACAGACACATGAAAAATTGCTCCATATCACTCGGCATCAGGGAAATACAAATCAAAACCACAATGAGATATCACCTCACACCAGTCAGAATCGCTAAAATCAACAAGTCAGGAAATGACAGATGCTGGCGAGGATGCGGAGAAAGGGGAACCCTCCTACACTGTTGGTGGGAATGCAAGCTGGTGCAACCACTCTGGAAAACAGCATGGAGGTTCCTCAAAATGTTGAAAATAGAACTGCCCTATGACCCAGCAATTGCACTACTGGGAATTTACCCTAAAGATACAAACGTAGTGATCCAAAGGGGCACGTGCACCCGAATGTTTATAGCAGCAATGTCCACAATAGCCAAACTATGGAAAGAACCTAGATGTCCATCAACAGAAGAATGGATAAAGGAGATGTGGTATATATACACAATGGAATACTATGCAGCCATCAAAAGAAACGAAATCTTGCCATTTGCGACAACATGGATGGAACTAGAGCGTATCATGCTTAGTGAAATAAGTCAAGCGGAGAAAGACAACTATCATATGATCTCCCTGATATGAGGAAGTGGTGATGCAACATGGGGGCTTAAGTGGGTAGGAGAAGAATCCATGAAACAAGATGGGATAATATTCTACTATATTTCTTATATTGCATTTGAATTTCACAGAATAAAAATAAAGAAGGTAATTTATGCAAAAATATTTGAAAGCTTCTTTGGTTTCTGAAAGGATTCCCTTAATATTTTGATTTATAAATTATCTTCTTGTGAAACACTTACCATGTCATTGTATTTATCAATTTTTCTCTTCCTTCAATTTTTAACTCATTTAATTCTACTAGATATTCTCCTAGAATATTTACCAATAGCTCTGTTGTATGATTCTTAATGTTTGCCAATAAAACTTTTATAATCTGTGTGATGCCTAATATTTTTGTAATTTATTTTACATTCAATTTGAATTCTATTAACTTTCTCTTTACTCAAATTTAAATTTAATTTGTTTTCTGACTACTATTTTCCTAAAACCACTTGTTCTTTTTTTATGAATGTGTGATTTTTTTTAATTTTCCCAAGTATATTAATTAGAATAATGTTTAGAAGTAAATAAATTGGAAAAAAAATCTTAAAAAAATAAAATAAAATGCATCCAATGTAACATAAAAAAAAAAAAGAAGTTACTTTCTTTCAAATTTTCCCTGGTTCTTCCAGGGTTAGTTGTACTCCTTTTTATGCTTCCAGTTTTTCTCAAATATCCGATGATGCTTGATTTTCTATTCATATGTACAAATGAAGCACTATGCAGATTATTATAAGGCACTATCAAGGAATTCTCATTACTAAGGTCTTTTTCTTTCATGGGCCTCTTGAAAGTCAGATCTATATCAAACTACTAGGTTATATTTTAGTGTTTATGGCAGAAATCAGGCACACTGTCACTTTTCTGTATATCAAAATGAGGCTGGTTCTTCTGTGAGATATCAAATACCATAACAATAGTACTAAACCCTTTCTGGCAGATTATACTTTCTTTAGGCAATAGCACTTTGGTCTTTGCCTGCAGGTAAAGGGCAGTATAGGGTGTTGTTGCTGACCCACACAGCTTATTCTGTAGTCTCTATCAGTTCCAAAAAAAGACATCTATCAGTAATTATATATATGAATTTACATTTATTTTTATTAATTTATATAAATAAATTAATAATATATATTTTTCTGCCCTCCTCCCTGACCCTTCCCCTGCCAGTAATATATTTAATGTATAAAATATGTATTATGTATATTTCTTAATCACATACAAAGACAACTGTCAATCTGTTCATAAAATATTGAAAACCATAACATTTATTTTTGATAGAAAATAAGAAAAATGAACACTGTTTTTTCTGTGTACCACTTAGAAACCTTGTGTATCTCTTTACACACAACCTTGGAGACAACTATGGTAGACCTTAATCATATTGGTTTATAATTTTACTCCCATTCCATGTCTCTGGCAAAAGCATCTCTAACCTCTCCTGAAGCACTGTGTGCATGCCCTGATCTGTGGTTCTTGCCATTGTAGATTATCCATCAATATGGTCTTACCTTTCTTCCATCTTACAGAATATGTGTCAGAGCTCTGGGGTTCTGATGCTTTTCTCATTTCCAGTGAATTTACAGATTTACTGTCTTTAGTAGTTCATTACTAATATTCAGGGAGATTTTCCTCCAAAGGGACTATAAAATGTGTGCTGCCTATTGTATTGAACCAGAAACACTATCAACAATTTTCATTCTTTTCAGATTATAGAACTCCACTTTATTGTTAGACTGTAGACATCAACCAATCCATCTGAAGGGAAAATCGTTTTTGTATCAATTAATATTGGCATTAATCCCAACACACACTCTGAATATAACTAGTAGGCTAAGTCTCTAAGTTATGATTCATTTGATTTTGAACGGGTTACAGATGCTGAATTCAAGTAGTATTAAGACAAATGCATGGTATTGGGGAATTCTGTTGGACATAAATAGCTTTGCAATGCAGCATTTTAAGTTTAAGATATAATGTCAATGATTTAGACTGGTGTTAGTCTTCTCTCTTGATTGCAGCTCCATAATAGCAAACTTTCTTTATAATATTCAGGGTCTGCTGTGCCAGTAGTACTTTTAACAAAATACAATTTCTTTAGGCTTTCTGACATGGCTTCAAGCTGAGATAAGCACAATTAACAAGATCCACTGAAATCCTGGCTCTTTGCTAATTGTTTATTAATAGGATTTTTTAAATTTATTTTTTATTTATTTTCAGCATAACAGTATTCATTATTTTTGCACCACACCCAGTGCTCCATGCAATCCGTGCCTCTATAATACTCAACACCTGGTTCCCCGACCTCCCACCCCCCGCCCCTTCAAAACCCTCAGATTATTTTTCAGAGTCTCTCATGGTTCACCTCCCCTTCCAATTTCTCCCAACTTCCTTCTCCTCTCTATCTCCCCATGTCCTCCATGCTATTTGTTATGCTCCACAAATAAGCGAAACCATATGATAATTGACTCTCTCTGCTTGACTTATTTCACTCAGCATAATCTCTTCCAGTCCCGTCCATGTTGCTACAAAAGCTGGGTATTCATTCTTTCTGATGGAGGCATAATACTCCATAGTGTATATGCACCACATCTTCCTTATCCATTCGTCCATTGAAGGGCATCTTGGTTCTTTCCACACTTTGGCAACCATGGCCATTGCTGCTATAAACATTGGGGTACAGATGGCCCTTCTTTTCAAGACATCTGTATCTTTGGGGTAAATACCCAGGAGTGCATTTGCAGGGTCATAGGGAAACTCTATTTTTAATTTCTTGAGGAAGCTCCACACTGTTCTCCAAAGAGGCTGCACCAACTTGCATTCCCACCAACAGTGTAGGAGGGTTCCCCTTTCTGCACATCCCCTCCAACACATGTTGTTTCCTGTCTTGTTAATTTTGGCCATTCTAACTGGTGTAAGGTGATATCTCAATGTGGTTTTAATTTGAATCTCCCTGATGGCTAGTGATGATGAACATTTTTTCATGTGTCTGATAGCCATTTGTATGTCTTCATTCTTTATATGGAAAATCCAAAAGACTCCACCCCTAAACTACTAAAACCCATACAGCAATTCGGTAACGTGGCAGGATACAAGTCAATGTACAGAAATCAGTGGATTACTTATACAGTAACAATGAAAATACAGAAAGGAAAATTAGAGAATCGATTCCATTTACTATAGCACCAAGAACCATAAGATACCTGGGAATAAACCTAACCAAAGAGGTAAAGGTACTGTACTCGAGGAACTACAGAACATTCATGAAAAAAAATTGAAGAAGACACAAAAAGATGGAAGACCATTCCATGCTCTTGGATCGGAAGAATAAACATTGTTAAAATGTCTATACTGCCTAGTGCAATCTATACTTTTAATGCCATTCCGATCAAAATTCCACAGGTGTTTTTCAAAGATCTGGAGCAAATAATCCTAAAATTTGTATGGGATCAGAAGAGACCCCGAATCGCTAAGGAAATGTTGAAAAACAAAAATAAAGCTGGGGGCATCACGTTACCTGATTTCAAGCTTTATTACAAAGCTGTGATCACCAAGACAGCATGGTACTGGCATAAAAACAGACACATAGGCCAGTGGAACAGAGTATAGAGCCCAGATATGGACCCTCAACTCTATGGTCAATTAATCTTCAACAAAACAGGAAAAAAATATACAGTGGAAAAAAGTCTGTTCAATAAATGGTGCTGGGAAAACTGGACAGCTATATGCAGAAGAATGAAACTCAACCATTCTCTTACACCGTACACAAAGATAAACTCGAAATGGATAAAAGACCTCAATGTGAGACAGGAATCCATCAGAATCCTAGAGGAGAACATAGGCAGTAACCTCTTCAATATCAGCCACAGCAACTTCTTTCAATATATGTCAACAAAGGCAAAGGAAACAAAAGCAAAGATGATTTTTTGGGACTTCATCAAAATCAAAAGCTGCACATCAAAGGAAACAGTCAACAAAACAAAGCGGCAACCCACGGAATGGGAGAAGATATTTGCAAATGACAGTACAGACAAAGGTTGATATCCAGGATCTATAAAAAACTCCTGAAACTCAATACACACAAAACAGACAATCATATCAAAAAATTGGCAGAAGTTATTTTTTTATAAACATATAATGTATTTTTATCCCCAGGGGTACAGGTCTATGAATCCCCAGGTTTACACACTTTACAGCACTCACCATAGCACATACCCTCCCCAATGTCCATAACCCCACCCTCCTCTCCTGAACTCCCCCCAGCAACCCTAAGTTTGTTTTGTGAGATTAAGAGTCTCTTACGGTTTGTCTCGCTCCCGATCCCATCTTGTTTTATTTGTTCTTCTCCTACCCACCTCACCCCCCATGTTGCATCTCCACTTCCTTATGTCAGGAAAATCATATGATAGTTGTCTTTCTCTGACTGATTTATTTCACTAAGCATGATACCCTCTAGTTCCATCCATGTCATCGCAAATGGCAAAATTTCATTTCTTTTGATGGCTGCATAGTATTCCATTGTGTATATATACCACATCTTCTTTATCCATTCGTCTGATGATGGACATCTAGGTTCTTTCCATAGTTTGGCTATTGTAGACATTGCTGCTATAAACATCCGGGTGCATGTGCCCCTTCAGATCACTATGTTTGTATCTTTATGGTAAATACCCAGTTGTGCAATTGCTGGGTCATAGGGCAGTTCTATTTTCAACATTTTGAGGAACCTCCATGCTGTTTTCCAGAGTGGTTGCACCAGCTTGCATTCCCACCTACAGTGTAGGAGGGTTCCCCTTTCTCCGCATCCTCGCCAGTGTCTGTCATTTCCTGACTTGTTAATTTTAGCCATTCTGACTGGTGTGACGTGATATCTCACTGTGGTTTTAATTTGTATTTCCCTGATGCTGAGTGACGTGGAGCACTTTTTCATGTGTCTGTTGGCCATCTGAATGTCTTCTTTGAAGAAATGTCTGTTCATGTCTTCTGCCCATTTCTTGATTGGATTATTTGTTCTTTGGATGTTGAGTTTGCTAACTTCTTTATAGATTTTGGACACTAGACTTTTATCTGATATATCATTTGCAAATATCTTCCCCAATTCTGTCAATTGTCTTTTGGTTTTTTTAACTGTTTCCTCTTCTGTGCAAAAGCTTTTGATCTTTTTTTTTAATATCTACATTTTTTTAAATTTATTTTTTATTTTCAGCATAACAGTATTCATTATTTTTTCACCACACCCAGTGCTCCAGGCAATCCGTGCCCTCTATAATACCCACCACCTGGTACCCTGACCTCCCACCCCCCGCCCCTTCAAAACCCTCAGATTGTTTTTCAGACTCCATAGTCTCTCATGGTTCACCTCCCCTTCCAATTTCCCCCAACTCCCTTCTCCTCTCTAATTCCCCATGTCCTCCATGCTATTTGTTATGCTCCACAAAAAAAGTGAAACCATATGATAATATGCTAAGCGAAATAAGTCAAGCAGAGAGAGTCAATTATCATATGGTTTCACTTATTTGTGGAGCATAAAAGCTTTTGATCTTGATGAAATCCCAAAAGTTCATTTTTGCCTTTGCTTCCCTTGCCTTTGGCGATGTTCCTAGGAAGATGTTGCTGTGGCTGAGGTCGAAGAGGTTGCTGCCTGTGTTTTTCTCAAGGATTTTGTCATTTCCTTTCTCACATTGAGGTCCTTCATCCATTTTGAGTCTATTTTCGTGTGTGGTATAAGGAAATGGTCCAATTTCATTTTTCTGCATGTGGCTGTCCAATTTTCCCAATACCATTTATTGAAGGGGTTGTCTTTTTTCCATTAGACATTCTTTCCTGCTTTGTCAAAGATCTTTTTGATTTTTTAATTATTTAATTTTATTTTTTCAGTGTTCCAAGATTCATTATTTACATACCACACCCAGTGCTCCATGCAATATGTGCCCTCCTTAATACCCACCACCAGGCCCATCCACCCACCTTCTCCCTCCACTCTATCACTTTCAGTTTGTTTTTCAGAGTCTCTAGTGTCTCATGGTTCATCTCCTCCTCCAATTTCCTCCAATTCCCTTTTCCTTTCCTTCTCCTAATATCCTCCATGCTATTCCTTATGTTCCACAAGTAAGTGAAACCATATGATAATTTACTTTCTTTGCTTGAATTATTTCACTCAGCATAATCTCCTCTGGTTCCATCCATGTTGATACAAAAGTTGGGTATTCATCATTCCTGTTGGCTGAGTAATATTCTTTGTATATATGGACCATATCTCCTCCATCCATTCGTCTGTTGAAAGGTCTCTGGATTATCTTGATGATGGAAACCATTGAAATAATGATGCACTAGTCAGAATATCTATGCTTTAGCTCTATCAAATCAGATTGTCAGAGTGCTACATATTTAAATAATACTAATATGGTTCCTCATGGAAATGCCTTAGTAAATATGAAGTTTCATATTTTCCCACTACTCTTATCCATGGTCATTAGTTAAAAGTATATAAAGATTGTCCTTGCTTTTATGTTGTAAAATTATCCAAGACAATATTTTGATGCCTGATAATGTCTTATATGAAGGATCATATCAATAATTTATCCCAAAGATGAAGGTTTAGACAGAGAGTTTATCTTTATCTGAAAACTTGTATTGTTTGTTTTTATTATAAAATGAGAGTTAGCCCATTAGTTTTCCTTTCTTTACTTTGATTGCCAGGAAGTTAATATATCTTTAGCACCTCAATATCACCCTCCATCTATTATTGGTTGTTGCCTATTTTCCCTTGCTGTAATGAGTATAATACAGCTGTAGTTCTTGTTCAAGTCAGCTGAAGGGGTCCTTTGGGGGGGGGGGTGGAGAGAAAGAGCAGAATTTTTTTAAAGTAATTTTTTGGCACTCCTAAGTATCATAGATCTCACCAGCTGAATTTTGCTGTATAAAATCATGCCCTGGTATTGATTTTTAAATGTTTTACCCATTTTTTTCATATAGGCTGCTTATAAACAGATGTCCTAATAATATTTCCTGCAATTTAGAATTTCTGATACCAGAATTTTGTTAGACAGACTTACATATTTTCTTTTGCTCCAAAAGCTTTCTTATAGGCAGTGTTCTTTTTTTTTTTTTTTTAAAGAAAAAGAGTTTTAAGACTTAAAGGAATTTCCTTTAGTATAGTATGCTGTTAGCAAGTGTACAGCCAAGAAGACTTTGAGAAATGGTGTAAAACTCAAGAAGAAATAATGACACATTGAGTACTTTTGCATGTGTAATCACAGGAAATCATTTAGTCTTGCTCTATATCCAAGACTCCTTGAATAGCTTGAGAAGAGTAAACCTGATTTTATTTGATAGCTTAAGCCATGCATATTTATTGCACCACACTTCAAAAATGCTAAAGCTATTTTCCCACAAACTGATGCCTGTTCCTCTCTTTTTCTCCTCTCTCTTTCTTTCCCCTTTCTACTTCTTTCCCTTTATATTTCCTTTCTTTTTCCCTACCATCATTTCTCTCTTGCCACTTTTTCGCTCCTGTTTATTCCCCTTTACTTTTCCTTTATACACCATAGTAAAATTTATGTGCCTTAATTGGGCTCAGTAAGAACTTAAGGATAAAGCAGTTTCTAACTCTAATTCTAAAAGGAAAATTGCAATTTGTAAGTAAGCTTTCTTGGAGACCCCAAAGTTCCCAGAAACTTGGCTCTCTCTTGGATGTTGGTCCAGTGCTGTGTCATTGTTACATTTAAATATTTATGCCAAAGAAACTTTGCCAAGTTCATAATAAGCACAAAAGAAAATAAATTCATTATGCTCAGGGTGATCAGTTTTACCACAAAGTCTACTACAGGGCATCTGCTTCTTTTCACTGTTCATTTTCTTGGATCAGTCAGGTAGACAGCTGGGGTTTTTTTAAAGGCATTTTTGTTCATTTATATTCCTTCAAGTTGTAAATTAATCATCATATTTTCTTTGTGAATTTTAGCCTGGAGCTCACAATTCTATCACTAGAAAAATTTTCTGATCACTAATTCAAAAATGTACAAATGGTTACATATTCTAGGTATTTTAAACACATGGCAAAAACTATGCACAATAAATTATCTTAATTCATTAGAGCTTAGGTAAAACAAGATTCTGTTTTATGTGACTGCAGTATGTTCTCATAATTCCTGTGCAAGATAAAATATGGCTACTGACATCATCATCATAAAATATATATAGTGTGCTTTACTTTATGCAAAGGGTGTGTTACTGCCTGTATCATTGCGGCTAGGCATGTGACTTCTCACCCTCTGATACAATAATCTAATAGTAAGCAGTTGACTACTTTCTATGTCTGAACAATGCTAAAACATCTGGCCAATTCAATGGGGAAAATTCAAACTGGTAATTTGGCATCATATAGCCTAAACAGGGGGTTGATCAAAATTTTCATTTTGCACTGGGTTATTTAGATTTTGTATAGACAGACTTAACAGTAATACAAGACACATTTAAGTTTCTTTTTTAATTGGGTGATGTGAAGCATATCATTTTAACTAAACCAAACAATAATTTTAATAGAATTTTGAAGGAAATTATATAATGTAAATCTCAATGGATCTGTGATAGTGTTGCTAATTTTTGTTTGGTATTTTATTTTTATTTCTTAATGAAGATGATTTTATGGCATTGCCATAAAATGTGACTTGTTTTTCCAGGAGGAATTGGGTGAGGAAGGAATTCAACCAAGCTGTACCCACTTTCTGAGGGAGGTTAAAAAGCAGAATTTTTTTTTGTTGTTTTGTTTTGTTTTAGGTATTCAGATGTCTTTATTTGTGATAAACCAACAGCTGGATAGAATCCATCATTCAGCCCTCATTATCATCATATAAACACTCACAGTTTAGGCAATACAAATTACCAAAGTCTCAATTTAAAAAAAATAATTTTTTTCTGTGTGTTTAAGTTCAGATATTTCTTACCTTATAACAATATATAAATTTTTATTTGATATTTAATCATAATTTTGCTATAATATTTTATAAATATTGGGCATTTTCTTGTTTTTTCATAGAGAGTGAGTGGTGTATATCTCATTACTTTCAGAAAATTAGTCTATTTTCATTAAAAAGAAGGGAAATGGGAAGAATATAAAATACAAATAATCTGTTTCACATAATTGGCATATAATAAATATTTGTTAAATTTATTAATTATTCAGGGTTGTGTCCAAATAATGTGTCTTATTAACCAAATAATTTAGGGAAATACTATTGTAAATTGTATTTCATCAATATAATGATGTCTCAAGTCAAATGGTAAGTTTTATACACAAGAAAAAAAATCAAAGGAAAATCATTTCTTTCTTGGTGAAAAAAAATTAGGTCAGAGCATTTAATTCCACCCAAAAACCTAAACATACCTAAGCTTGTCAAACCAATGATACTTTCTGTGGTAAAAACTTAATCTGACCCATTCAGCCAAATCTCAGTTGACTCCATGCTTGACAAAGACAAAAGCCTCTAATCACTTTATTCTGTTACTAATGGACTCATTTTTAGAATGGAAGTACCATAATACTTAAGTTTAGAAATCAGATATAGAATGTTAAATCTTTTATATCTTATTTTATTTATTAGTACACATTTTGCTTTTATCATTGATGTTAATAATAGCTTACTGTCCTTTCTTATCATCTGGTGTCTAAGTCAGATTTCCCAGCAGATTCAGAAACTCCTTGAGGGCAGTGACCATATGAAATGCATCTTTTGTTTCTTCTAGTTCTGTAGTAGGCATTTTACATCTGAAGAAAATTTTGTAAGTTTAATAAATATTGCTGGATTCATTGGCAGTAAAGTAAATATTTATGAAATGTTCTGTTATTTGTGCTATTGAAAGAGCAGTCTACCAAATATATGAGATTTAGTTTTGTCAGTAATAAAGTTGATTAGCTGCTTTTTGAGAACTGGAGATGAATAATAAAACAATCTGATTTGTTTCATCTTTTTTCCCTTGCTTTTCTTGTTCACTATCAGATAGATATGCTAATGAACAATTGAATTGCCTAAGAATGAATAGTAGCAAGAAAAGAAAATAGAAGGAATGATAAACTACAAAAAAGGGGGGAAGTAATAGATACCTGAGAATTATTATTACCATTTGAATGGGTATTATGCAGTGATGAATTTTATATTCCTGGTTTGACCCTGTCCATCAGTTCTCAAAAAAAAAAAAAAAAAAGAAAAGAAAAGAAAAGAAAAGAAAATGAAAAAAAAGTGCTCAGGGACAGATTTAACCAAACTTTCATCAAATAAATAATGTAGGGTGGTAAATGGAAACAATAGTTGCTTTATTACCAACAATAGTAATGCTATCTTTAATTAAGACTTCACTTCCATTTAAAAAATTGCAAGCATCAGAATCCTAGAGGAGAACATAGGCAGTAATCTCTTCGATATCAGCCACAGCAACTTCTTTCAAGATATGTCTCCAAAGGCAAAGGAAACAAAAGTGGAAATAAACTTTTGGGACTTCATCAAAATCAAAAGCTTCTGCACAGCAAAGGAAACAGTCAACAAAACAAAGAAGCAACCCATGGAATGGGAGAAGATATTTGCAAATGACAGTACAGACAAAAGGTTGATATCCAGGATCTATAATGAACTCCTCAAACTCAACATGCAAAAAACAGGCAATCGTATCAAAAATGGGCAGAAGATATGAACAGACACTTCTCCAATCAAGACATACAAATGGCTATCAGACACACGAAAAAATGTTCATCATCACTAGCCATCAGGGAGATTCAAATTAAAACAACATTGAGATACCACCTTACACCAGTTAGAATGGCCAAAACTAACAAGACAGGAAACAACATGTGTTGGAGGGGATGTGCAGAAAGGGGAACCCTCCTACACTTTTGGTAGGAATGCAAGTTGGTGCAGCCTCTTTGGAGAACAGTGTGGAGAGTCCTCAAGAAATTAAAAATGCAAATTCCCTATGACCCTGCCATTGCACTAATGGGTATTTATCCCAAAGATACAGATGTCATGAAAAGAAGGGTCATCTGTACCCCAATGTTTATAGCAGCAATGGCCATGGTTGCCAAACTATGGAAAGAACCAAGATGTCCTTCAACGGACGAATGGATAAGGAAAATGTGGTCCATATACACTATGGAGTATTATGCCTCCATCAGAAAGGATGAATACCCAACTTTTGTAGCAACATGGATGGGACTGGAAGAGATTATGCTGAGTGAAATAAGTCAAGCAGAGAAAGTAAATTATCATATGGTTTCACTTATTTGTGGAGCATAACAAATAGCATGGAGGACATGGGGAGTTAGAGAGGAGAAGGGAGTTGGGGGAAATTGGAAGGGGAGGTGAATCATGAGAGATTATGGACTCTGAAAAACAATCTGAGGGGTTTGAAGTGGCGGGGGGGGGGTGTGTGGGAGGCTGGGTTACCAGGTGGTGGGTATTATAGAGGGCATGGATTGCATAGAGCACTGGGTGTGGTGAAAAAATAATGAATACTCTTATGCTGAAAATAAATTAATTAACTTATTTAAAAAGTTGCAAGCATAAAAAAGCATGCATGGGCATCTTGGAATTTGAGAACAATAAGAAATTTACAGAAGTCATTTAGTACATTGCCTTTCAGGTGAGTGTAAAACCAAAATGAATATGAAAAAACTTTTCTTATGTATTATAGGCATTAAAATTAGAGATATACTAGAGTTTCATGATACAGGGCCCCATAAGAAAAAACACTCTTGTCAAGATCCTGTATTGACTCCATATTAGACAAATGCAATGTACTTTTGTTAGTTTTTGTCCTTACTAAGATTCTTTAGTAGTCTATAACATGGTTAGATATACTCCTTCTTTAAAATAAATATAATTCTGGCATATCATCATTCAAAGATTTAACACAATGCTTAAAATAAAATCCAAAATCTTTTACATCGCCTACAAGGATCATGATCTGGCTCTTTCTTACTTCAAATACCTAGCCTTGTGGCACTTTCTTCCTTACTTACTATACATGCATAAGGGGGAGACAAGATGGCGGGGAAGTAGGAGGAGGCGCCGTTCAACCTGCACCCTAAAGTGAGCTGATTACCTTCCAAAGATCCAATCACGCACGAAATCAGCCTGAGATCAGAATTATACATGTCTGGATCTCTACTGGAGCAGAAGATGCCAGTGGGCAGGTAAAGCAGAGTGGGAAAGTTGGACTGATATCAGAAGATAAACAAAAGGGGGAGGGAGCCACCAGAAGCGACCCATTGGAAAGTAATATCCCAATAAGAGAGTGCCCTGCGCCTGGGGACCAGCATTAACTCGGGAGTCTGGTAGAAAGCACTCAAAAAGAGCAAAGGATGGGGGGGGGGGATTGCGGGAATCGGGGTGTTAGGGTCAGGGCTTAAGTCCCTAGACCCAGGACAGCCACCCCTGGCGCAGAGCCAGAGAGAGTGCAGCAGAGAAACCTGGTCTAGGTCCCTGAACCACCAGCGCGCCTGAAAGTGCCTGGCGCCCTGGGCTGGGAGCCTCGCCAGCCAACAAAAGTACAGCCTTTTTGCAGTCCCCACGCAAGTGCCCTGCTGTACCATCACAGTCTGAGTTGTGCCCCGCACCCTCCCCTGAGAGAGGTGCACACAAACGCCAACCGGGTGCTCTCCGATCAGAAAGACCAGGCACTCCCAGCCCGGGCCAGCGGGAAAATCTCAGTGTGTGATGGCTGCTTGGAACTTCTCTGGCGGTCTGGAGCTGCCCAGACAGCCGCCGCTGCCGTGGTTTTGGGGACAAGCAAAAAATCCTGAGTCCCCAGGGACCACGACTGGGAACCTGCTCTGCCAGTGGCCAAGGGGGGATTTATATGGGCTCTGCAGCCAGACTGAGGCTTCTCTCTGAGAGGGAGGTCAGGGTGCAGTTTGCTTTTCTCTAAACCTACAAAAACCATCAAAAGCGGTCAAGGCGAGAGAGAAAAGCAAAAGTGAACATATATAAAACCCTCCAGAAAACAAAAGCCTGAAAAAAACAGTTTCCTCAGAGCCCACCCCCTTGAGGGGGGCGGGAGGACTTAGCTGAGAGAACTTCAGGGACTGAAAACCCACGTGGCAGGCCCCTCCCCCAGAAAACCAACCAGGAAAGGAAAAAAAAAAAAAAAAAAAGACAACAAGAGTACAACCACCACTACTTCATAGGACAATTTTTATTAGTAATTCGATCCCACGATTCTGGCTCATTTTTTTATATGGTTATTTTTTTATTATTATATAGATAATTTTTTAACCTATTTACCGTCACAGTGAGATGTCCAGTACATCAAATTCCATAATAACCTTCTAACCTGAACTTTTTGATACATAACCTGTGTTTTCCTTTTGCATTTCTATTTTTAATTTTTTTTAATTTTAGTTTAGTTTAGTTTATTCCTTTTTTTAATTTTTATTTTCTAATATTCATATAGAGTTAAACTTCAAGGTAATCCCCTTTCCCCAATCAATGCCACCCCTATAGGTAAACCAATTCCTATTCCCCCCTTATCTTAGGAAAGTTGAGTCCTTTAACAAAGATATCAAGATACATCCAGGAAGAACCAAAACAACCTTCCTCACCCACACTGAGAATTTACAACCAGTCTCCCATCTTTTTCTTCCACCAGTATTTCTGTGTTTTTGTGTTTGTCCTGATAGTATATAAATCTTACATTCAGGGTTCTTTTTGAGGAGTTTCTTCCTTTATTTGCATATACATATTTTTTCTCTTGTCATATACTTTTATCAGTCTTCTTGTTTGTCTGTGTCTGTTTGTATACTTCATAAATCTTACCTTGGGGCCCATTTGGGCTAAACCTTCTCTTTTATCTCACCTTTCTTTCCTGTCTCTCTCCCTCTCTCTTTTTTTTTTCTTTTCCTTTTCTTTTTCCACTCTTTTGGGTGGGGAACCCTGATTGCTCAGAAGCATTCCAGCGTGTACCTTGACTGCACCACAGTCGATACACCCAGCTACACCTGTTCAGCCATCTCTTACCAAAATGACTAGGAGGAGGAATGCCCAACAGAAGAAAAACACAGAGGATGGACCTTCTGCAACAGAGCTAATGGCTATCAACATAGACAATATGTCGGAAAGAGAATTCAGGCTAACAATTATCCAAGCAATAGCTAGGTTGGAGAAAGCCATGGGTGACCAAACGGATTTGATTAGGGCTGAACTGAAAACAACCAGAGATCATGTTTTCAATATTAGGGAAGAGCTGAAAGCTACCAGGGATGAGCTTCACAATGCTCTCAATGAGTTCCAGTCTAATCTAAATTCTCTCAACGCTAGAGTAACTGAGACAGAAGATAGAATTAGTGATCTGGAGGACAAACAGATAGAGAGAAAGGATCAGGAGGAAGCCTGGAACAAACAGCTTAGAAGCCACAAAAACAGAATCAGGGAAATAAATGATGCCATGAAATGTTCCAACGTCAGAATTATTGGAATCCCTGAAGGGGAGGAGAAAGAAAGAAGTCTAGAAGATATAGTGGAACAAGTTCTTCATGAAAATTTTCCAAATCTCGTGAATGGAACCAGCGTTTATGTACTAGAGGCCGAACGGTTTCCCCCCAAATTACAGATTCTCTAAAGTCCTCGAGACACCTAATAGTAAGAATGAAAAATTATAATTGTAGGCAGAACCTCTTGAAAGCAGCTAGGACAAAGAAGATCCTTACATACAAAGGAAAGCCCATCAGAATAACATCAGACCTGTCCACAGAGACCTGGCAAGCCAGAAAGGGCTGGCAAGATATATTCAGGGCACTTAATGAGAAGAACATGCAGCCAAGAATATTTTATCCAGCAAGACTGACATTCAAAATGGATGGAGAGATAAAGAGTTTCCAGGACAGGCAAGGCTTAAAAACTTACTATACATGCAGCTTCACAAGCCTTCTTTTATTTTCTGAAATAGAGCAATCAGGGCCTTTGCATATACTATTAAATACATTAATACATGTAAAAACTCAGCACAGAATCTAAAACATGTTTTTAATAAAAATGCTTACATTTTTATTATGTATTGTTTATTAATATTTAATCCTCATAAAACCCAATAAGTGAGTCTTATTATTCCTTTTAAAAGTGGAGTAAAACTGGTGCACAAAGAAGGTAGTTAATTTGCAAGTTGCAAGACCACATATTTGGTAAATGGTGAAGTGGTAGGGCTGGAATGCAAACTTGGCAAGTCTGGCTTCAGAGTCCAAACTTTTAACCACCAGCCTATAAAGAAGGTAATATATTGATCCTTCTTTATAGACAAAGACTACACAAGGCCACACAGCTAATGAGTAACAGATCTTTAATCAGGAATATTTGATTCTAAAACTTATGTTTCTTAATGGGTAAGAAAATGATGAGCAATATCTACTAGTTAGAAAATTCTGTGTGGCCTACACTGCTTGCACAATTGGATTTTAATGAAGAAGAAAGTTTATATAATGAAGAGGAAAGTTTAGCTCTTATGCTAAATAAAGGGAAATTGGTAGAAAGTACCTAAAGTAAACTGGGCCTTGGTGAGGAGAGGGAATCACTTCTAAGAGCTTCCATCCTTGAATGATGGTTTACTGCAATTCATCCCATTCCTACTCCCACTCTTATGACTGCTTAAAAAGTTTGAGAGTGGAAATAAACCTCTGTGCTTGAAGCAAAGATTAAGGAGAGTATAAGCATGTTGTTAATAGCTTATCCTCCCTTTTATAATCTCCTTCTATAATCTGTAATCCCCAGCGGGGATTACGTAGGTCTAGCCAGTTGACTGGCCATTTGGAAGTCAGACATCTTCACTATCTTCCCCAAAATTGTGCTGAAATTGCCATGAATGTTATTTTAAAAGGTGGAGATTTACATAGCCCATCTCTGCATCATCAATATATAAACACATATGCAAATGGCAAGACAAAGTAATATCTGAAGTCATCCCAATTTTCATCTCTCCCAAGAAAAATCATAAAAAATATAATAAATTTAAAATGTACTGGAAAGTGCATTTTAATGACTGACTTTTATCCCTAGAAAGCCCCTAGCCTTGAGCAGAGAACTGATATTATGTGACTAACATTTTAACTGCACCACTCTGACTGGTGTGTGGAGAATCTTGGAACACTGAAAAAAATAAAATAAAATTTAAAAAAGAATAAAAACAGAAGGGGAAAAAAGAAACAACAACAAAAAAGAATTATAAGTAGAAGTAGATGCACTAGTCAAGAGGCTATTACAATAATCTACATTCTGAATGATAGTAACTTGGATTAAATGCAGAAAGTGAAGATGGTGAGAAATGTTGGATTCTGGATATATTGTTTTGTTTTATTTATTTACATAGAAATGATGAACCTCCCAAAATAATTGAAAGAACTATATAATGAATAGTTATCATATCAGATTCAGCAGCTATGACATTTTGAATTACATTTTGTTATCTTTCCTCCCCACCCTATACACACATTACTTTTTTCTTAAAACATCCAAAAATAGGCTACAGACATCATGACATTTCACCACTTAACGTTATTTCACCAGGCATCTTCTAACAACAAAAACCATCCCCTGCACAACTACAGCAGTATTATCTTATCTACAAAAGTCAATATACTTCAAAATCATTACTCAGCATAGAGTTCCTACAAAAATTATCCCAATTTTCAAAACATGCACTTTATAGTATTTGTTTTTGTTTATATTTTTCAATCCAGGATCTGTGCAAGTTTCACACATGGGATTCGATTCTAACGTATCTTTGTTCTCCTCCACTCCAAATAAAGCCCTCCCCACTCTCTGTTTCTCATGGCATTGAATAATTTATTTTTATTTATTTATTTTTATTTTATTTATTTATTAGAGAGAGAGAAAGAGAGAGAACTTGCACATGAGCATGGGAGAAGAGCAGAGGGAGAGGGAGAAAAAGACTCCCTGCTGAGCTGGGAACCCAGTATGGGGTTCAATCCCAGGACCCTGAGCTCATGATCTGAGCCAAAGGCAGAGGCTAAATTGACTGGGCCACTCAAGTGCCCTAGCATTTAATATTTTACAAGACCAGTGCTCTAACCCCCGAGCTATCGGGCCTCACATTTAATATTTTAAAGAGTTCAGGCCAATTGTTCTACATAATATCTTACATTCTGGATTCCTCTAATATATAACTATGTTCAAGTGAAAATTTTCCATCAAAAACTCCTTATAGTTGGTACTGTGTACTTCCTATTACTTAACATCAGGGAGTACAGAACTGTCAGGCTATTTTACAACTGGACAATCTAAACACAAACCCTTGGTTAAAATAGTGACTGCTAATTCTCTCCATTGTTAAGTAGACATTTTCCACCTTGTAATTACTAAGTGCACTATGGGGTAATATTTTTGGACCAAATAAATATCCTGTTTACTAACAACATTTCACTGAATAGTTTTATCATCCAGTAATGATCTTTTCACAAATTAACATTACACAAGGGGTTACATAAAGGTGACCTTCTAATCCTATTATTCCTTCTACATTTATTAGCTGCCATCCTTCATCAAAGAAATTTCCTGTCTGTGTCTTTCCTCCCCAACCTCATGATTTTGTTATGGATTCATTATTTTTAAATTTAATTTATTGTCATTATTACTCTTTTTGATGCCCAAATTATCTCAAATATATTCAGTGGGAGTTATCTCAGACTGGTTCCTGTGTCTGTTTGACATGACTCCATTAGTGTTTTAGTGCATCCTTACTTTCTGTCTCAAGATCTTTTAGTCAAAAATAAACACAAAAAGGCTGAATCAGAAACCAATAAAAATGATAACTTATAGGACTAGGGTGGAGGATGAAAGGATGGAAGGGAAACTTTTCTGAGTGTATCTTTTTATATAGCTCTGATTTTTGTACCATCTAAATGTCTTTAGAATTTAAACAATAAAATTAAATTTAAAAGATTAACAAATCAGACCCTAAAATTTAAAAAAAAATTATAAATTATATCAAATAAACAGCATAAGCACATAGAGAAAAAAATCTCAATTTGTAACATTTAGAATAGTACTCTGGCTGCACTCTAGCAGGGCTGTAATCAATACACACAAAAATAAAGAAATATTGAACTTTACTCATTATATTTGCTTTCAGAACTCATTTTAGTTTAGTATTCTGAAACTTTGTATATTCTAGGATAGAATATATATTATATATATATATATTCTAGGATAGAGAAAATGTTATTGGGAGGCAGTGTTCTCACTATGGAGTAAACGAAATACAAATATGAAATAGAGTACTTCTTAGCTGTGTTCACTGAAAAAATCTAAAAACAATGAAATATCCATAGCAATGAGTATATGTAGTAATAAGCTCTTTGTACTTAAATTATATTCCCCCACTGCAAGGAATCAGGGTTTCTTGAAGAAATGGCTGAATGTCAGGGAAAGCACACAGTTCTGTGTAAATTTTAAAACTTAGAATTGACTAGATTTGCAGAAAGTTTGGTTTGGGGGAGGTAAGAAAAAAAAAAAAAGAAGTCAGTAAGGACTTCCAGGTTTGAGGCCTGATCAATGAATAAATAAACTCAGTCATTTACTGAGTTCAAGAACACTGCAAAAGGGGCATATTTGGATGTGGAAAGCAAATATTTAGCTTGACTATGTGAAATAGTCATGTCTTCAAGTGCACGTGTGGTGTAGGCAATAAAATATGTGAATCCAGGGAAGAAATATTGGTAGAGATATAAATAGAGAAATTATCCACTTATGTATGGTGTTTAAATCCTTTGAGCTGGATTAACTCATCTAAGGAATGAATTTAGATAGAGGAGAAGATTGAGGTTTGAGCCCTAAAATATCCAATATTCAAATGTTAGGAAGAGGGTGAGAAAGAGAAGTATCCATTTAAGGAAGTGGAAATGCAAGAAACAGTATTTTCTCAGAAACCAAGAAAAAAAAGTCTTTCAAGAAAACAAATTTATCGGGACGCCTGGGTGGCTCAGTTGGTTGGACGACTGCCTTCAGCTCAGGGCGTGATCCTGGAGTCCCGGGATCGAGTCCCACATCGGTCTCCCAGCTCCATGGGGAGTCTGCTTCGCTCTCTGACCTTCTCCTCGCTCATGCTCTCTCTCACTGTCTCTCTCTCTCGAATAAATAAATAAAAAATCTTTAAAAAAAAAAAAGAAAACAAATTTATCCCTTTCCTTTATCTCCATTTTCTTTCTCTCCTTTTTCTTCCTTTTTTTTTTGTTCAAGATATACTATATACTTTCCATGTTTCTAGTTTTCTCTTATAAGAGATAATAGTTTTATTCAACTTTTTGCACTGTATTCCAGGAGAATCCTTTTAGTCTTTCTGCTTATTTCATTATTATAGAAGTTCATTTTAAAATTCAATACCTTCTTAACTTTAAAGACATATTAAATTGGTTTGAAAGATTCTCATCTGTTTTATTTAGTAACTTGGTTTGCTTAGGGTTTGGTTTCATTGATCAATGTGCGCTCTCTTATATTTCTGTTGTTTTCTCCTAAAAAAACATCATCTCCTCCAGTCTCATCCATGTTGATGCAAAAGTTGGGTATTCATCCTTTCTGAGGGTTGAGTAATATTCCATTGTGTATATTGACAACATCTTCTATATCTACTTGTCTGTTGAAGGGCATCTTGGCTCTTTCCAAGTTTAGCTATTGTGGACATTGCTGCTATGAGCATTGGGGTGCATATGGTCCTTCTTTTAACTACATCTGTATCTTTGGGGTAAATACCCAGTCATGCAATTGCTGGGCCATAGGGTAGCTCAATTTTTTTTCCAATTTATTTATTTTCAGAAAAACATTATTCATTATTTTTTCACCACACCCAGTGCTCCATGCAAGCTGTGCCCTCTATAATACCCACCACCTGGTACCCCAACCTCCCACACCCCCCCCCCGCCACTTCAAACCCCTCAGATTGTTTTTCAGAGCTCAATTTTTTTAAAGATTTTATTTATTTATTTGACAGACAGAGATAACAAGTAGGCAGAGAGGCACGCAGAGAGGGGGTGGGGGGAAGCAGGCTCCCCGCTGAGCAGAGACCCGGATGTGGAGCTTGATCCCAGGGCCCTGAGATCATGACCTGAGCCAAAGGCAGAGGCTTAACCCACTGAGCTGCCCAGGTGCCCCGGGTAGCTCTATTTTTAATTTTTGGAGGAACCTCCACAGTTTTCTAAAGTGGCTGCACAAACTTGCATTTCCAAACAGTGTAAGGGGGTTCCCATTCCTCTAAAATCTCTCCAAGATTTGTTGTTTCCTGCCTCATCAATTTTTGCCATTCAAACTGGTGTAAGGTGGTATCTCAATGTGGTTTTGACTTGAATTTCCCCGATAGCTAATGATGATGAACATTTTTTCATGTGTCTATTAGCTGTTGGGATGTCTTCTTTGGAAAAGTGTCTCTTCATGTCTTCTGCCCATTTTTCAACTTCATCTTTTGTTTTTGGATGTTGATTTTGAGGAGTATTTTTATAAATCTTGGATATCAGCCCTTTGTCTGTAGTGTCATTTGCAAATATCTTCTCCCACTCCTTAGGTTGCCTCTTTGTTTTATTGACTGTTTCCTTTGCTGTGCAGAAGCTTTTTTTTTTTTTTTTTTTTTTTTTTTTTTTTTTTGTCTTGATGAAACTCCAGAGAGAAGTAATAAATATTTTAGAAAATTATTATGGTGTACATATAAACCAATACGAATGTGTTAGTGGCACAACACAAGATATATAATAAAGAAAAGTGTGTACCAAAAAGTGAAGATTAAAAATCAAACCAAACAAATAGCAAATAACATTCCATTGAGTGCAGGAACTAAAGATTTATCTTTTTTTTTAACTTTCTGAAGTTGTAATTTTCCTTTTCTGGGCCAGAAATGCCACTAAGGTTCATTGAGTAAAACAACTGAAAGGCAGCCACAACAACCCCTCTATCCACTAACCTACTCTTCCTTCAGATTTCCAACTGTTCCTCACTGGTTTGTTAGTTTCCTATGGCTGCCAGAACAAAGTATCACAAACTAGGTGACTCATAAAAGAATGAAGAAATGTATTGCCTCATACTCCTGGAGGCTAGATTTCTGAAATCAGGGCATTAACATGGCCATGTTCTTCTTGAAACTCATAGATAAAGGATCCTCTCTTTTATTTTACAGCTTCCATAGACCCCCAGAAGTCTCTTGGCTTTGGAAGCATGATCCTAGTCTCTGCTTCCATGTTCACAGAACATTCTCCATATACCTTTTCACATCATCTTCCTTCTATGTATGCCTGTATTCAAAAGTCCCCTTTTAGTAAGAACACCAATCATATTGCATTAGGGTCCACCCCAATGACTTGATTTTAACTTGATTACCTCTGTAAAGACCCTATTTCCAAGCAAGTTCATATTCTGATGTATGGGGGTTAGGACTTCAATATATCATTTTTTTTCTAGAGGCAGAGCACACAATTCAATCCATAACAAGTGGTACAACCAAGTTCCCTTCACCATCCACACTACCTTTGTCAAATGTCCCATCTAGAATACTGAATCTTTGAACATTCCATTGTAAAATAGGTCCATTTAAAGGAGAGCAGATTGATGCCCAACCCCTATTAGTCTGGACACCAGATATTTATTAGTATAGCCAAAGATGGCACTGATGTAATTTTATCAGTTAAGGTCTTGAACCCAAGTCTTTTGTACAGAGACTGCTATCAACACTGGCCTCCTTCAATCAAAATAAAATATGTTGATTTTTTCATCTAAATAAATGATTTAACATTTTCCTTGAAAATTTCTTTTTTTTTCCTAATTATACAGTTTCTTTCTTTTTTTTTTAAGTTATGTTCAGCTAGCTAGCATATAGTATGTTATTAGTTTTTAATGTAGTGTTCATCAAATCATTAGTTGGGTATAACACCCAGTGGTCATTACAAAACTTGCCTTCCTAAATACTCATCGCTCAATGACCCCATCCCCCATCCCACCCTTCTGTAAAACTCTGTTTCCTGATGTCCAAAGCCTCTCATGGTTTGTCTCCTTCTAATTTCATCTTGTTCAGTTTTCCCTCCCTTCCCCTATGGTCCTCTGCACTATTCCTTATGTTCCACATATGAGTGAAACCTTATGAAATCTGTCTTTCTCTGGTTTACTTTTTTCACTTAGCATAATCTCCTCCAGTTCCATCCATGTCGACATAAATGGTGGATATTCATCCTTTCTGATGGCTAAGTAATAGTCCATTCTGTATATGAACCACATCTTCTTTATCTATCCGTTGAATGTATATTGACTCCTTCCGTAGTTTGGCTATTGTGGACAATGCTGCTATGAACATTGGCATGCACGTGCCCCTTCTTTTCACTAAATCTGTATCTTTGGGGTAAATACCTGGTAGTGTAATTGTTGGTTTGTAGGGTAACTCTATTATTAATTTATTGAGGGATTTCCATACTATTTTCTAGAGTGGCTGTACAGCTTACATTCCTACCAACAGTGTAAGAGGGCTTTCCTATCTCCGCATCCTCGCTAACACTTCTTGTTTCCTGTCTTGTTAATTTTAACCATTCCAATAGGTGTAAGGTGGTATCTCAATGTGGTTTTGATTCGTATTTCCCTGATGGCTACTGATGAAAAATTTTTTCATGTATCTGTTAGCCATTTGTATGTCTTCTTTGGAGAAGTGTCTGTTCATGTCTTCTATCCATTTCTTGATTGGATCATTTGTTTTTTTGGGTCTTGAGTTTGAGAAGTTCTTTATAGATTTTGGATATCAGCTATTTATCTGAAATATCATTTGCAAATATCTTCTCCCATTCCGTGGATTACTTCTAAGTTTGATTGACTGCGTCCTTTGCTGTGCAAAAGATTTTTATCTTGATGAAGTCCCAAACGTTCATTTTTGCTTTTATTTCCCTTGACTTTAGAGACATGTCTTGAAAGAAGTTTCTATGGCCAATGTAGAAGAGGTTACTGAATGTGTTCTTCTCTGAGATTTTGATGGATTCCTGTCTCACATTAATGTCTTTCTTCCATTTTGAGTTTATCTTTGTGTATGGTGTAAGAGAATGTTCTAGTTTCATTCTTCTGCATGTGGTTGTCCAGTTTTTCCAGCACCATTTATTTAGGAGATTGTCCCCCCACCCTCACTGGATACTTTTTCATGCTTTGTTGAAGATAAATTAAACATAGAGTTGAGGGTCCATTTCTGGGCTCTCTATTCTGTTCCATTGATCTATGTGTCTGTTTTTGTGCCTACAGCTTTGTAATATAGCTTGAAGTCAGGCAACCTAATGCACACTTTGGTTTTCCTTTTCAACATTCCCCTGACAATTTGGGTCTTTTCTGGTTCCATACAAATTTTAGGATTGTTTTTGCCAGCCCTATGAAAAAATGTAGATGATATATTACTAGGGATTGCTTTGAAAGTGTAAATTGCTCTGGGCAGCATAGACCTTTAGGTGATGTTTATTCTTTTGATCCATGAGCATTTATTTTCCATCCTTTCATGTCTTCTTTGATTTCTTTCATAAGCATTCTGCAGTTTCTAGAGTATAGATCTTTTACCTCTTTGGTTAGGTTTATTCCTAGGTATCTTAGGGTTTTTGAAGCTATTGTAAATGGAAGTTATTCCTTATTTTTTCTTACTTCAGTTACATTCTTAGTGTATAGAAAAACAATTGATTTCTGTCAATTGATTTTGTGTCCTGCCACATTATTGAATTCCTGTATGAGTTCTAGTAGTATGAAGGTGGGGCCTTTTGGGTTTTCCACATAAAGATTATGTCATCTGTGAAGAGGGAGAGTTTGACTTCTTCTTTGCCATTTGAATACTTTTCATTTCTCTTAATTGTCTGATTCCTGAGACTAGGACTTCTAGTCCTATGTGAACAATAGTGGCTATAGTGGGCATCCCTGTCTTGTTCCTGATCTTAAGGAAAAAGCTCTCAGCTTTCCCCATTAAGAATGATATTTACTGTGGGATTTTCATAGATGGTTTTTGTGATATGGAGAAATGTTCCCTCTATCCCTGTACTCTGAAGAGTATTTTGTTTGTTTGTTTGTTTTGTTTTGTTTTGTTTTATCAGGAGCGGATATTGTATTTTGTCAAGTGCTTTTTCTGCATCAGTTGGGAGGACCATGTGGTTCTTGTCTTTTCTTGGTGTGCTCTAGCATGTTGATTGATTTGTGAATGTTGAACCATTGCATCTCAGAGATAAAGATATCAATATATCTCTTGCATCCCAGAGATAAATCCCAGTAGGTCATAGTGGATAATCCTTTTAATGTACTGTTGGATCCTATTAGCTAGGATCTTTTGGAGAATTTTGGCATCCATGTTCATCAGGGATAATGATCAGTAATTCTTTTTGATGGGGTCTTTGCCTGGTTTTGTGATCAGGGTAATCCTGGCCTCAGATGAGTTTGGAAGTTTTCCATCTATTTCTATTTTTTGAAACAGCTTCAATAGAATAGGTATTATTTCTTCTTTAAATGTTTTATAAAATTCCCTTAGGAAACCATCTAGCCCTGGTCTCCTGATTTTTGGGAGGTTTTGGATTACTGCTTCAATTTCCTTGTTGGCTATTGGTCTGTTCAGAATGTCTGTTTCTTCCTGTTTCAGTCTTGATATTTTATAAGCTTCTAGGAATGCCTCCATTACTTCTAGATTACTTAATTTGTTGGCATATAGTTGCTGGTAATAATTTCTAATAATACTATTTCCTTGATGTTAGTCAAGATCTCTCCATTTTCATTCATGATTTTATTAATTTAGATGCTTTCTCTTTTCTTTTGGTTAAGTCTGGCCAGCAGTTGATCACTCTTATTAATTCTTTCAAAGAGCCAGCTTCTAGTTTCGTTTATCTATTCTGCTGTTTTTCTGGTTTCTTCTTCATTGATCTCTGCTCTGATCTTTCTCTTCTCCTGCTTGGTTGAGGCCTTATTTGCTCTTGCTTCCCCAGGTCCTTAAGGTTTAAGGTTAGCTTGTGCACTTAGGATTTTTCCAATCTTTTGAGAGAGACTTGGATGACTACGTATTTCTCTTTTAGGACCACCTTTGCCATATCCCATAGGTTTTTGATCAATGTGTTTACATTCTCATTTGTTTCCATGAATTGTTTATGTTCTTCTTTAATTTCCTGTTTGACCCAAACACTCTTTAGCAGGATGTTCCTTAACTTCCAGTGTTTGAGTTCCTTCCAAAATTTTCCTTCTGTTTGAGTTCCAGTTTCACACCACTATGTGAAAGGATTATCCACTATGACCTACTGGGATTTATCTCTGGGATGCAAGAGATATATTGATATCTTTATCTCTGAGATGCAATGGTTCAACATTTACAAATCAATCAACAATCAATCTTTTTGTATTGGTTGAGACCTGATTTGTGACCCACTATGTGATCTACTCTGCAGAAGGTTCCATGTGCACTTGAGAAGAATGTGTTTTCTGTTGTTTTAGGATGGAATGTTCTGTATATATCTACAAAGTCTGCCTGATGTAAAGTGTCCTTCAAAGCTCTTGTTTCTTTGTTCATCTTCTGCTTAGATGATCTGTCCATTGCTATGAGTGGAGTGTTTAGGTCTCCTACTATTAATGTATTATTATCTGTGTGTTTATTTTGGTTAGTAATTGGTTTATGTATTTTTAAAATTATTAGAACTTCTTGTTGGATTGACCCTTTAAGTATGATATAGTGTCCCTCTACATCTCTTACTACAGCCTTTCATTTAAAATCTAATTTGCAGGGCACCTGGGTGGCTCAGAGGGGTAAGCCTCTGCTTGCAGCTCAGAATGATCACAGGGTCCTAGGATTGAGCCACGCATTGGGCTCTCTGCTCAGCGGGGAACCTGCTTCCCCCCACCTCTGCCTGCCTCTCTGCCTACTTGTGATCTCTCTGTCAAAAAATTAAAATCTTTTTAAAAATCTAATTTACAAAAAATTAAAAAAAAATCTAATTTGCTTGATATGAGAATTGCTACCCCAGTTTTCTTTTGAGGTCTGTTGGCATGGCAAATTGTTCCCCATCCCCTTGCTTTCAGTCTAGAGGTGTCTTTACCTTCAAAATGAGTCTCTTGTAGGCAGCATATTGATGGATTCTGTTTTTTTTATCCAATCTGAATCACTATATCTTTTGACGGGAGCATTCAGTCCATTCACACTGAGAAAACTTTTGAAAGATAATAATTTAGTGCCATTGTATTGCCTGTAAAGTCGCCTTTACTAAAGGTTTTCTCTTTCTTTTTGGTCTATGTGACTCTTGGTGTTTCTCTTCACTTACATATTCCCCATTAATATTTCTTGCAGGGCTGGCTTGGTGGTCATATACTCTTGTAGTTTCTGCCTGCCCTGAAAACTCTTTATCTCTCCACCCATTCTGAATGGCAGCCTTGCTGGGTAAAGTATTCTTGGCTGCATGTTCTTCTCATTAATATCCTGACTATGTCCTACCAGCTCTTTCTGGTCTGCTAGGGGGTCTGTGGACAAGTCTAATGTTATTCTGATGTTCCTCCCTCTGTACATAAGAAACTTACTCCCCCAGCTGCTCTCAGGATATCTTCCTTGACTCTAAGATTTGTAAGTTTCACTATTACATATCAGGGTGTTGATCTATTTTTAGATGATGTCAACTGCGAAGAAAGAGAGTCTGACTTCTTTGTCAATGTGAATACCTTTTAGTTCTTTTCATTGTCTGATTGTCAGTTATCAATTGGTTTACATAATTGGCTGCTCCCAGGGGTGCCTGGGTGGCTCAGTGAGTTAAGCCTCTGCTTTCATCTCAGGTCATGATCTCGAGGTCCTGGGATTGAGTCCCACATCAGGCTCTCTGCTTGGCAAGGAGCCTGTTTCTCTCTGCCTGCTGATCTCTGCCTGCTTGTGATATCTCTTTCTCTCTCTGTGTCAAATAAATAAAATCTTAAAAATAAATAAATAATCGGCTGCTCCCATAGGTTGACAGTAATCCACTGATCAGCATATATGAAGAGTAGTACAAATTCACCTTACTATACCATCAGACATTTATCACTGTATCCATTCCACAAACATCTATAAAGTATTCTCATGTTCCAGTTTAGTGTTAGCTATGGCAAAGTTCCTTACTGTGAAAGATCAAAGTAGCATCGAAAGTGTGAACTAACCAGGCATATATGGTAAAATACAAGCAGCATAACAGATTTTTAAGAGGTGAGATGAGAGTAAAGAGAAACAAAAACTTAAATTGGGATGTTCAAGAACTAGATCTCTTTTAGTACTATGGACAACGATTTTTTCAAAAATTATCTAAATTTCTTGCCTAATTCTCTTCACCAAATTATCACTTTTTCATTGCTTACAACCTGTCTTCTCCCTCTTACAACTCTGATGAATGTGTTTTATTGAAGTTCATGAAGTATTTCTTTTCTATCTTTGAGATATTTACAGATAACCTTATCTTCCTTCAACTGTATTCTTCCTTCACTTCTTAAATTCTAAACTATTTTGATTATCTTCCCACCTGGGACCATATCTTATAGTTTTGCTTCATTGTCTGATCTTTCTCCTTTTTTTAAGATCTTATTTTATGTATTTTTGAAGATTTTATTTATTTATTTACTTACTTATTTTAGAGAAAGAGAGAGTGTAAGTGGGGGAGAAGCAGAGGTAGAGGGAGAGAGAGAATCTCAAGCAGGCTCTGTGCTGAGTGTGGAGCCTGCCATAGGGCTCAACCCTGAGGTCATGACTTGAACTAAAATTGAGTCAGATGCTTAACCAGGTGCCCCAAGATTTTATTTTTAAATAATCTCTACAAACCAACATGGGGTTCAAACCCAAAACCCTGAGATCAAGAGTCACATACTCTACCAACTGAGCCAGCCCAGGTGACCCTGATCTTTCTCTTTAAAATAGGCATTGACATATTCTATCCTATTTTTTTTTTCTAAAGCTCATAATATTATATAATAAAATATGGCAGGAAACCAAAAGGTCATCTTGTTCAATCTCCTCATGATGTGGAAGTAACTATCCTAGGTATCAAATGGAAAAATGTATTTTCTGTTTTGTCTACCTTAAACTGTTATATACTGCACAGCCCAATTTTTCTTCTTCAAATTAATGTTGACTATTCAGATGCCTCAAGTTGTAAATATTGAAAATTACTTTCTGGTGTTTATCTCAAGTCTATGTCTTCCCTGTACTCCTGCCTCACGTTTCTGTCCCATGGGAAGTTCTTGTATGTCAGCTCTTAATTGCCAAGTGTCTTAGTCTTTTCAAGCTGCTATAACAAAATACCACAGACTTGGTAGCTCATAAACAACAGGAATGTATTTCTTACAGTTCTGGAGGATGGCAGTCCCAGATCAGAGGACCAGTATGATCAGGTTCTAGTGAAGGCCCTCTTTTGTTTCCCAGACTACCAACTTCTTGCTGTGTTCTCACATGGCAGAATCAGAAAAGGACGTCTCTGGTGTCTCTCTTATAATGACACTAATCCCTACCTTCATGACCTAATCACTTCCCAAAGGCCCCACCTCCTAATGCCATTATTTTGGAGACTAGGATTTCAACATGAATTTTGAGGGACAGAAATATTCACACCATAGTAACAAGTTTAGCAATCCTTTTGAAAAACCCACCTCTCCCTACAGAGAACTAACTAAACCTGCCAATTAATCAGAAATGAAGATTGAAGTTATTTTTATCTCTTTTATCTCCTATATCTAGCCATAATTGCTTCCTTTCATTATCTTGAGGATTCTTAACATAAATTCAAATAGCCATAGAATTATGAAACAAAATATTTCACTAATTCATTATTTTTCACTAATGTCTAATTCAGCATTTTCTTCAGTAATGAATGTAGACAGCTTCTTTTCAGTACTTTCAATATCCAGTTAGTCAACTAAATTTGCCAAGGTTTTTCTTGAGTTATTGGCAGAAGACAATATAGAGTCGTTGGGATATATTGACTAAGTTTCTTTAATGATCTCATCATTGAAGAATATTATCCATTTTTCTTGAGGTTATCTTAGGAAAGATTATATATGGCAGGAAATTCTCCACCCACTGATTACATCACCAAGAGCAATGATGACAAGCACAAAAATAAATTATTAAGCATTTGTGTAACAAACATTGTGCTATGTATTTCACTTGTATTCTCCAATTTAATACTCAAAATAGTCTATGAGAATAATGCTAATATGATTATAATTTCACAAAGAAATCTATTCAGAGAAATAAGTCTTGCATGAGCTGATTGCCTAAGATCACATATTCTAATAGATGGCAAAGCTTGGGACTGATTCCTGGGCCATTCTTTGCTCGTCTGTAGGTAACTTTCAAAAATTTATATCTTACTATGGCAAAATATATTCCTCATTTGAAATTTCATAAACTATTAAACACTAACTCCCCACTTTTCCCTGCTCTTAGTTTCTGTCAACTATCATTCTCCTTTCAGTTTCAATGAATACGAGTACCCCAGGTACCTCACATAGGTGGAATCTACATTTGGCCTTTTATGACTAGCTGTCATAAATATCACAATGTGATATTACTTCACACCCATTAGGATGGCTATTATCAACAAAAAAAACACAAAGAAACAAAAACACAAAAAATAGCAAGTGTTGGTGAGAATGTCATCCAATTCATAACAATAGATGTTTTTCCATTTATTTGTGTCTTTTAAATTTCTCTTGGCAGCATTTTTTTAGTTTTTAGTTAATAAATCTACATAGATATTTTTCATTTATTCATGTCTTTAAAGTTTCTTTTGGTAATAAATTGTAGTTTTTAGTTAGTAAACCTATAGCCTTTTGGCTAAGTTTATTTCTAATTATTTTATTCTTTTTGATGCAATTGTAAATAAAATTGTTTCTTAATTTCAGTTTGGATTTTTCATTGTTAGTGTATGGAAATGGAACATTATTTTTGAATGTTGTTTTATATTCTGCTACTTTACTGAATTTGTTTGTTGGTTCTGACAGTTGTTTTATGGAATCTTTAGAGTACTCTACATATAAGATCATTCATCAACAAAGAGTTTTACATCTTCTGCTCTAATTTAGATGCCTCTACAAGTAACTTTTAGGGGAAGTCTTCATCATTAATCTCTATTCACTGGATTTTTAAAAGATTTTTATTTATTAATTTGAGAAAGAGAAAAAGAGAGCATGAGCTCAGAGAGGAGCAAAGGGAGAAGCAGACTCTGCTGAGCAGGAAGCCCAGCCTGACACAGGGCTTGATCCCAGGACCCTGAGCCACCCAGGCATCCCTAGTCAGTGGATTTTATTCTCAAATACCTTTAAAATGTCTCTTTTGTAATGTGTTTACATTTGTTTCCACATTGCTTTCTCACATCCACTTGTATTATCACTATTTCATTCTATTCATTCAAATTCTTCAGTAAATAGTTGTTGAAAGCCTACTATGTGACAGACAGCATGGGACTCTTGTGATACATTAGTGCCCCTCTCCTCTTTTGGGAGCATCCTGCACACTATTTCCCCAGAGAATAGCGATACAAAATTCAAAAAATCTTATCTCTAGTGGAGATTATAGATACTTAAAGTTTTTGATGATTATTGTGTGACTGATAGTAAGACTTCATTGACATCTGAATAATAGAATCACAATTTTATTTACTAGTCAGAAAGGCTTCCTGATCATATCGGTGCTAAAACTTTAGCAATAATTACATCTGTTAAAACACTAACTGTATACATAAAGTGGATGCATTTTATCACATGCAATTTTACCTCTATAAAGTTGAAGAAAAATTATTCTCAAAAAAGAAAAGGACCCCATTAAGTGAAAGATGGTGAATATTAGAACTCTACTTAGGTTTAGTAATTCAAGCTAAAGCTTATTCAAATTAGTAGGAAAGACTGAATTACAGCAATTTGAAATAAAATATATATACATATACCCACATGTTTAGAGAAATATAGCTACACACATATAACTTTTGGCTTTCAAAACATATGTTAAATTGTTTGAGTTAAAACTCATCTGTTGTGTTTTGTAAACTAAAAATGTTTGCTTACAAATTTTAAAAAGTTTGGTTAAAAAGTTACTATCCCTTGGGGAGGAGGGGCAAGATGGTGGAGAAGTAGGAGACCTTGTTTCAATTGGTTCCCTAAAGTGAGATAAATATCTACCAGAACACCCATGTTCTATCTGAACACCCATGAAATCAGACTGAGATGTAAGGTTATACACTTCTGGATCTCTACAGGGCCAGAAGGCATCAGTGGAGAGGTAAAGCAGAGTGAGAGCACTCAGACTGATATCAGAGGATAAGCAGATGAGGGAGGGAGCCACCAGAAGTGACTCATTGGAAAGTAATACCCCAATATGAAAGCTGTACTTGGGGATCAGCATTAACTTGGCATCTGGTTGAAGTCACTCAAAAAGAGCAAAAAGATCTTAAGGGACAACTGGTGGAATTGGGCAGTCATGGGCACAGACCTAAGCCCATGGACCAAGGACAGCCACCACCAGTGACCACCTGTGCAAGAAAGAGTGCAAGAGAGCCTCCAGCCCCTTGCCTACATTGAGGATTTATAACCACCCTCCCAACTTTTTCTCCTGTCAGTGTTTCTGTGTATTTGCTTTTGTTCTGGTATTATATAAATCCTATTCTTGGGGTACATTTTTGCTGGTTTTTTTTCCTTCTCACTTACATTTGTCAGTATTTTGTCCATTTTTGTTTATATACCTTATAAATCTTACTTTTGGGGTTCATTCTGGGTGGGTTCTCTGTCTCTGTCTCTTTCTCTCTTTTTTTTTTCTTTTTTCTTCCTTTTTGGTGGTGACTTCCAGTTGTTCTGAAAGTTACAGGGTGCAACTTGCTTGCTCCCCTCAACCACCTCTCACCAAAATGACTAGGAGAAGGAACACACAACAGAGGAATAATTCATAGACTGCCCTCTCCATCAGAACTATTGGATATGGCCATAAACAGTATGTCAGAAAGGGAATTCAGGGTAACAATTATCCAAGCAATGGCTAGGTTGGAGAAAACCATTAGTGACAACATAGAATCTCTAAGGGTAGAAGTGAGAGCTGAGCTGGCAGAAGTTAAAAATGCTATCAATGAGATCCAATCTAATTTAAATACTCTAATAGCTAGGGTAACTGAGGCAGAAGATAGAATTAGTGATCTTGAAGACAAACTGATAGAAAAGAAGGATCAGGAGGATGCCTGGAACAAACAGCTTAGAAGCCATGAAAAAAGAATTAGGGAAATAAATAACTCCATGAAACATTCCAACATCAGAATTAGTGGGATCCCTGAGGTTGTGGAAAAAGAAGACTAGAAGATATAGTTAACAAATTCTGGATGAAAATTTTTCCAACCTGGGGAATGGCGCAAGCATTCATGTCCTAGTGGCAGAAAGAACTCACCAAGATCAATGACTCTAGAAAAACCTCAAGACACTTGGTTGTAAAACTCACAAATTATAATTTTACTTTTTTAAAGATTTTATTTATTTATTTGACAGATAGAAATTACAAGTAAGCATCGAGGCAGTCAGAGAGAGAGAGGAGGAAGCAGGCTCCCTGCTGAGCAGAGAGCCCAATGTGAGTCTCAATCCTAGGACCCTGGGACCATGACCTGAGCTGAAGGCAGAGGCTTTAACGCACTGAGCCACCCAGGCACCCCACAAATCATAATTTTAGACAAGAGCTTCTGAGGGCAGTTGGGGGGAAGAGATTCCTTAGGTAAAGAGGAGGACCCATCAAAATAATGTCAGACCTGTCCACAGAAATCTGGCAAGCCAGAAAGGACTGGTAAGACATATTCAGGGCACTAAATGAGAAGAACATGCAGCCAAGAATACTTTATTGAGCAAGGTTGACATTCAAAATGGATGGTGAGATAAAGAGCTTCCAAGATGGGCAAGGTTTAAAAGAGAGTGTGACCACCAAGCAGGCACTACAAGAAATATTAAGGGGGGTTCTATAAAAGAAGAAAGAACCCAAGAATGATATAGAACAGCAATTTACAGAGACAATCTACAGTAAGAAGGATGTCCCAGTCAACATGATGCCAATAAAAACCTATATTTCAATAATCATTCTCAAAGTGAACAACCTAAATGCTCCCATAAAACAGCACAGGGTTGAAGACTGGTTATAATGACAGGCCCCATCCATATGCTGTCTATAAGAGACATATTTGGAACCTAAAGATATATCCAGACTGAAAGTGAAGGGATGGAGAACCGTCTTTAATGTCAACAGGATTCAAAAGAAAGCTGGGGGGGACACCTGGGTGGCTTAGTGGCTTGGGCCTCTGCTTTCAGCTTAGGTCATGAACTCAGGGTCCTGGGATGGAGCCCCGCATTGGGGGTCTCTGCTCAGCGGGGAACCTGCTTGCCCCCAACCCCCGCCTGCCTCTGCCTACTTGTGATCTCTCTCTATGTCAAATAAATAAATAAAATCTTAAAAAAAAAAAGCTGAGGTAGGGATTCTCATATCAGACAAATTAGATTTAAACTAAAGACAGGAGTCAGAGATAAAGAAGGACACTACATCATTCTTAAAGGGTCTATTCACCAAGAAGATCTACTAATTATAAATATTTATGCCCCCAATATGGGAGCAGCCAACTACATAAGACAACTGCTAATCAGAATAAAGTCGTATTGATATGAATACATTAACAGTAGGGGATCTTAAAACGCCACTCTCAGTAATAGACAGATGATCAGAGCAGAAAATCAATAAAGAAACAAGAGTATTGAATAACACATTGGACCAGATGGACCTCGTAGAGAGAGAATACAGAATATTCCACCCTAAAACAACAGAATACTCATTCTACTCGAGTGCAAAACCTATGGGATACAGCAAAGGTGGTCCTAAGGGGAAAATAAATATATAGCCATCCAAGCGTCCCTCAAAATAATGGAAAAATTCAGAATACAGCAGCCCAATTTACACCTTAAAGAACTGGAACATCACACAAACTAAGCTCACCCCACCCACAAGAAGGGAAATAATCAAGATTAGAGCAATGATCAATGAGATAGAAAATAGAGCTATAGTAGAAAACATCAATGAAACTAAATGGTGGTTCTCTGAAAGAATCAATAAGATCAATAAACCACTGACCAAATGAGTTCAAAGGAAATGAGAGAGGACCCAAATGAATAAAACTATGAATGAAAAGGGAGAAATCAGACTAACACCAAGGAAATAGAAACAATCATCAGAAATTATTATCAACAGTTATATGCCAATAAGTTAAGCAACCTAGGAGAAAGGGATGTATTCCTGGAATCCAATAAACTTCCAAGATTGAATCATGAAGAAACAGACAACCTGAATAGACAAATATGGAGTAACAAGATTGAAGCAGTGATCAAAAACCTCCTAAAAACCAAGAGCCCAGGACCTGACGGATTCCCTGGGGAATTCTACCAAACTTTCAAAGAAGAAATAATACCTATTCTCCTGAAGATGTTTTGAAAAATAGAAACAGAAGGAAAACTCCCAGTCTCTTTCTAGGAAGCCAGCATTAGCCTGATACTCTGTCCATGCAAAGACTCCATTAAAAAGGAGAATTTCAAACCAATATCCCTGATGAATACGGATACCAAGATTGTCAACAAGATCCTAGCTAATAGGATCCAACAGTACATTAAAAAGATTATCCCTAATGACCAGGTGGGATTTATCCCTGGGAGCAAGTGTTATTCAACATTTGCAAATCAATCAATTTGATCGCACAAATCAATAAGAGACGAGAGAAGAACCACATGGTCCTCTCAATTGATGCTAAAAAAGCATTTAACAAGAGACAACACCCGTTTCTGTTTAAAACACTTCAAAGTACACGGATATAAGGCATATTCCTCAACTCCATAAAATCTATCTATGAAAAACCCACACTGAATATCATTCTCAATGGGAGCAATCTGACAGCCTTCCCTTTGAAATCAGGAACACGACAAGGATGTCCACTCTCACCACTGTTGTTCAACATAGTAATAGAAGTCCTAGCAATAGTAATCAGACAACAAAAAGAAGTAAAAAGTATTCAAACTGGCAAAGAAGTAGTCAAATTCTCTCTCTTCACAGATGACATGATAATTTATATTGAAAAGCCAAAGACTCCACCCCCAAACTACTAGAACTCACAGCAATTCAGCAATGTGGCAGGATATAAAATCATTGTACAGAAATCAGTTACTTTCTGATACACTAGCTATGAAAATATAGAAAAGGAAATTAGAGAATTGATTCCATTTATTATAACACCAAGAACCATAAAATACCTGGAATAAACCTAACCAAAAGAGTAAAGGATCTTTACTCGAGGAACTACAGAACACTCATGAAAGAAATTGAAGAAGACACAAAAAGATTGAAAAACATTCCATGCTCATGGATTGGAAGAATAAACATTGTTAAAATGCCTATACTGTCTAGAGGATTCTGTACTTTCAATGCCATCCTAATCACAATTTCACAGACATTTTTCAAAGTGCCAAGACAAAATGATACTGGCACAAAAACAGACACATAGGCTAGTGGAACAGAGTAGAGAGTCCAGATAAGGACCTGCAACTCTAAGTCAAATAATCTTCGAAAAATCAGGGGAAGATACCTAGTGGAAAAAAGACAGGCTCTTCAATAAATGGTGTTGGGAAAATTGGACAGCTATGTATAGAAGAAGGAAACTTGATCATTTTCTTACACCATACACAAAGATAAACCCAAAATGTGGGGGAAAAACCTCAATGTGAGGCAGGAATCTATCAAAATACTAGAGGAGAACATAGGCAGTAACCTCTTCAACATCATCCACAGCAACTTCTTTCAAGACATGTCTCCAAAGGCAAAGGAAACAAAGGTGAGAATGAACTTTTGGAACTTCATCCAGATCAAAAACTTGTGCACAGCAAAGGAAATAGTCAATAAATCAAAAAGCCAACCCACAGAATGAGAGAAAGTGTTCACAAATGACGGCAAAGGGCTGATATCCAAGATCTATAAAGAACTTATCAAACTCAACACTCAAAAAACAGATAATCACATCAAAAAATGGGCAGAAGAAATGAACAGACACTTCTCCAAAGAAGACAAACAGATGGCTAACAGACACATGAAAAAATGTTCATCATTGGCCATGAGGGAGATTCAAATCAAAACCACATTGAGATACCACATCACACCAGTTAGAATGGCCAAAATTAACAAGACAAGAAACAACAAGAGTTGGAGAGGATGTGGAGAAAGGGGAACACTCTTACACTGTTGGTGGGAATGCAAGTTAGTGCAGCCACTTTGGAGAACAGAGTGGAGATTCCTTAAGAAATTAAATATAGAGATACCCTATGACCTTGCAATTGAACTACTGGGTATTTACCCTGAAGATATAGATACAGTGAAAAAAAGGGCCATATGTATCCCAATGTTCATAGCAGCAATGGCCATAGTCGCCAAACTGTGGAAAGAGCCAAGATGCCCTGCAACAGATGAATGGATAAAGAAGATATGGTTCATATATACAATTGAGTATTATGCCTCCATCAGAAAGGATGAATATTCAACTTTTGTATCAACATGAATGGGACTGGATTATGCTGAGTGAAATAAGTCAAGCAGAGACGTTCAATTATCATATGGTTTCATTTACCTGTGAAGCATAAGAAATAACACGGAGGGCATGGGGAGATGGAGAGGAGAAGTGAGTTGGGTAAAATCAAAGCAGGAGATGAACTATGAGAGACTGTGGACTCTGAGAAACATAGTGGTGGGTGGGGTGGTTGGGTGAGCCTTGTGGTGGGTGTTAAGGATGGTATGTATTGCATGGACCACTGGGTGTGGTGCATAAACAATGATTCTTGGCACACTGAAAAAATAAATTTAAATTAAAACACAAGATATTAACCCTTTATCAGATATGTCATTTGCAAATATCTTCTCCCTCATACAATGGAATACTATTCCACCATAAAAAAGCATGAAATCTTACCATTTAGAATTATGTGGATGGAGCTACGAGGTTAAGTAAAATAATTTAGAGAAACACAAATATCATGTGATTTTACTTATATGTGGAATGTAGGAAACAAAGCAAAGGCGTAAAGAGGTAAAAAAGAGAGACAAACCAAGAAACAGACTTTTAACATAGAGAACAAACTGATGGTTACCAGAGAGGCAAGTGGGAATATAGGTGAAATAGATTGTGTGGATTAAGAAGTGCACTTGTGATGTGCATCAGGTGTTATATGGAAGTGTTGAATCACTATATTATATACTATAATATTATACCGTATGTTAATTAGCTGGAATTTAAATAAAAACTTTATTAAATTTTATGGGGGTGCCTGGGTGGATCAGTGGGTTAAGCCTCTGCCTTTGGCTCAGGTCATGATTTCAGGGTCCTGGGATCAAGCCCTACATCAGGTTTCCTGCTCAGCAGGGAGCCTGCTTCCCTCTCACTGTCTTTCTCTGCCTGCCTCTCTGCCTGTTTGTGATCTCTCTCTCTCTCGCTTTCAAATAAATAAATAAAATCTTTAAAAATAAATAAATTTATTAAAAGCTTTATGTATAACTCCTATAAAATTATAATTAAAGAGACTAAGATTCAGGTGTGATTGACCTAATTATTTACTTCTAAGCAAATAATGCATTTAAGATAACTTATTTTTATTTTAAGTAGGGCAAATATTCTTTCCATTTTATTAGCACTTTATTTTAACTTGCTTAAACAGGATTTCTATCAAAACACAATGATGAACTTCAGCTCAATCTGATCTGCAGCTCAATAGACTCAAGAGTTCAAGAGTTTACCTCACCACTTACTATTTGATCTTGGGCAATTTATTTATTTTGCCATGTCTTCATTGTCTTACTTCTGAAATCAAGATAATAATAGTGCTTACCTCACTAGGCTTTTGAGATAATTAAATGCAGGGGTGAGTTTGAAGCAGTTAGAACAATGCCAATACATAGTAAAAGTTTGATAAATATTAATTACTATTTGTGATGATTTCCCAGATATTGGAGATTCTTACACATTATCTTAATTTTCATTCTACCTGGAAAGAAGAGACTGAATATAGTTTCAAAATTTGTCAAATAGTTTCAGTGGTGCTTTAGATATTTTCTTAGTCGATGTAATGATAAGAAATGCAAGCTTCCAACTTTTTTCATCTATTTTCTCCCAGTGTTTTTTTTTTTGTTGTTGTTGTTGTTTTGTTTTGTTTTCTTCAATGTACAGAATGTTAGTTTGGGAAATTAATATTGTCTTATACCCTAATGATTTTATTAATGCAATTAAACCATTTGACCAATTATCTCCATTTTGCTGGCCATCATTTAAATTTTTATTTTTACTAAGGATCAGATTGGACCAAGTTCTTCATCCACTATACTAAAAGGTATATACCAACTAGACCAAACATTCTAGTTACTACCTTTAGAAAGCATTAAGGTAATGGTCCTACTTCTTCCTAGCTTTTTTCAGCCAGCTTAAAATTAGCAAAATTCAAATCAAAACATCAAACTTTATCATTCAAAATGTGTTTTTGGTTCAGAATTTGGGTGTTTCTATAAGTCTTTTCATAATCACAGACTCCAAGAATTTTGGAGAAGGAAGCATCCTTAGAGCCCATCTAGGCTAACCCTCTCGTTTATGTTTTTTTTTTTTTTTTACCTTTATTTTATTTTATTTTTTCCAATTTATTTATTTTCAGAAAAGCAGTATTCATTATTTTTTCACCACACCCAGTGCTCCATGCAAGCCGTGCCCTCTATAATACCCACCACCTGGTACCCCAACCTCCCACCCCCCCGCCACTTCAAACCCCTCAGATTGTTTTTCAGAGTCCATAGTCTCTCATGGTTCACCTCCCCTTCCAATTTACCCAAAAGCACATACCCTCCCCAATGTCCATAACCCTACCCCACTTCTCCCAACCCCCCTCCCCCTAGCAACCCACAGTTTGTTTCATGAGATTAAGAGTCACTTATGGTTTGTCTCCCTCCCTATCCCATCATTTATGTTTTGAAACACTAGAGATAAAGGCCAAGAGCCTTTAAGAAAAATTCAAAAATTTTTCTTAAAGAGAAAAATTGGTGTTCTTCTAAAAGTCACTTTTTTTAAATCTCCACCTGTAAAGACCTCTGATTTAGAAGCTGAAAAATACACGTGTGTATGCATGTGTGACAGTTATGTCTTTGTAAACATTTTACAAGTTTCTCAAAGGCTTATGACTCCAGTGTCTAGATCTATTGGTAACTAAACTGTATTAAGTTCTGTACTACATTTCTTATTCTCAAACTTGACATTTTTATCATTAAAAAAATTAGATCTACTTCTCCAGTTATATATCTATCTCTATCTCTATGTGGAAAAATAATGTACACTATTTTACCATTTTAAATGATTTTCACAATAAGTACACATAAACATGAGGACAAACAAGGATTATGTGTTTTTGCCAGCTTTTTTATTCATAGGGCAAGTGATAACAAATGTCTTTTTAAACAAGCAAAATCTAAACTGAATTCTACATGAACTCTGTATATGGAATTACTGCAAAATCATACGTGTTTGTTTAAAGCTCCACTCCTACTTCTATGACAAATCTAAAGGAAAAATAAGAAAAAAGGTGTTGTACATATGAATATTTCCTCATGAATTCTGAGTGAATTATGATGCTATGGCAGCTATTCACATGTGGATAAGAACTATGGTGAGGACCAAGCATAACCAAAATAATGTTGAAAAAGAAAACCAGGGTTACTTGGGTCACTCAGTCGGTTAAGCATCTGCCTTTGGTTCAGGTCATAATGTCAGGGTCCAGGGGTTGAGCCCTGCATCAGGCTCCTTTCTCAGTGGGGAGTTTGCTTCTTCCTCTCCCTTTACCCCTCCCCACAACTTCTATCACTCTCTCTTATATAAATAATAAATTCTTAAAAAAAAAAAAGCTGGTAGCATCACAGTTCCAGACATCAAGCTGTATTACAAAGCTGTAATCATCAAGACAGTGTGGTACTGGTACAAAAACAGATAGACACAGAGATCAATGCAACAGAATAGAGAACCCAGAAATGGACCCTCAGCACTTTGATCAACTAACCTTTGACAAAGCAGGAAGGAATATCCAGAGGAAAAAAAGACAGTCTCTTCAATAAATGGTGCTGTGAAAATTTGACAGCTACATGCAGAATGATATTGGACCACTTTCTTACACCATACACAAAAATAAACTTAAAACGAATGAAAGACCTAAATGTGAGACAGGCATACTTAAAATCCTAGAGGAGAACATAGGCAGCAACCTCTTTGACCTCAGTCACAGCAAATTCTTTCTAGACACATCTCCAAAGGCAAAAACGAACTATTGGGACTTCATCAAAATAAAATAATTTTGGACAGCAAAGGAAACAGTCAACAAAGCTAAAAGGCACCTGCAGAATAGAAGATATTTGCAAATGTCTTATCAGATAAAGGACTAGTATCCAAAATCTATAAAGCACTTAAACTCAACACCCAAAAAACAAAATATCCAGTTAAAATATGGGCAGAAAACATGAGTAGACATTTCTCCAAAGAAGACATATAAATGGCCAACAGACACATGAAAAAATGTTCAACATTATTCAGCATCAGGGAACTACAAATCAAAATCACAATGAGATACCACCTTACACCAGTCAGAATGGCTAAAATTAACAAGTCAGGAAACAACAGATGTCAAGGATTCGGAGAACATGGAACCATCTTACACTTGGTGGGAGTGCAAGCTGGTGCAGCTACCGTGGAAAACAGTATAGAGGTTCTTCAAAAAGTTTAAAATAGAGCTACCTTACTACAACCCAGAAATTGCATTACTAAGTATTTTTCCAAAGGATACAAATATAAAGATTCAAAGGGGCATATGCACACCAATGTTTATAGCAGCAATGTCCACAATAGCCCAAATATGGAAAGACCCCAGATTTCCATTGACAGATGAATAAAGAATAGGTGTACATATGCACCATGGAATATTAGCCATCAAAATGCATAAAATCTTGCCATTTGCAATGGAATAGAAGGAATTAGTATTATGCTAAGTGAAATAGATCTGTCAGCCAAAGACAAATACCATGTGATTTCACTCATATGTGGAATTTAAGAAACAAAACAGATGAAAATAGGGAAAGTGAAGGAAAAATAAAATAAGAGGAAAACAAAGACTGAGGCAAACCATGAGAGACCATTAACTATAAGAATTAAACTTATGGCTGCTGGAGGGGAAGTGGGTAGAGGAATGTGGTAAGTGGGTAATGAACATTAAGGAGGGCCCTTAATGTAATAAGCACTGGATGTTTTATGCCACTGATAAATCACTAAATTCTACCTCTAAAATTAATAATACAGTATATGTTAACTAAATTGATTTTAAATAAAAAACTTAAAAAAAACTATGGTAGGGAGTGATTTTAGATCTAATATACCATTTGTTTAGTAAGAAAGATTGATTCACGTCAATTACTTGTCTGGTGAGTTGTGTAACCAATGCTGAAGATATTTAAAGATAAGTAATTTCAATATAGTTTGAGAATGTAGTTATAAACTGTATAATTATGGTTTCCTACCACATTAAAGCAGTCAACTATAGTCAATCCTCCTTCTAGAATACATCTTGTGTCTATTTCCTATTTCTATTTCTTGTACCAGTACCTTAGTGTAAGATCTTCATTATTTTCATCTGGAATTTTTCTGTAGCATCCTAACTGTCCCCTCCATCTATAAGTCTTTCCTTTTATAAAATCTTCTGTCCAAATTTTTATTTAAATTCCAGTTAGTTGACATACAGTGTAATATTAGTTTCAAGTGTAGGATTTAGTGATTCATCACTTGCATATAACACCTAGTGCACATCACAACTACAGGTTTTTCCCATTCTAATTAATTCTGAATTCCTCTACTAAATTTTCTTAAAGCATAGATATAATTAAATCACCCTTATAACTCAAATCATTCACTTCTCTATTGACTACTAAATAAATACAACTGCCTTATTTTGGTGTCCAAGAATGTGGACAATCTACCATAAACTATAATTGTACTATTTCCTCCTGTATCTTTCTTGTTGCTATAGCAAAAAAAAAAAAAACAAAACATTTTCATATATACCAAAGTGTTTATGCTATCACATCTTTGCTCCTGTTGTTTCTTTTATTTCAAATACTGCCTCTTTTCTTGGTAAATATTTCCTTATCCTTTAAAAATCAGGTCAGGATCACTTTTTCTCAGATTTATTCTTTTTTTTAAGATGTATCAGGTGTCCCATATATATGATTATATTAATTCAAACCTCAATGACAGAACTTTACTTCTTTAATCATAATTTTCTATTACTGGGACTCTCCCCTTATTAGACAATTAACTCCCTGAAGAGGGGGTTGTGTAGTATTTACCTTTACACCTCTAATGTCTGACATATCTTAGGTGCTAGTTAAATGTTAATCAAATGAATGAATGCAGAATCTTTCCACATCTATTTAACTCCCATAGAATTCTCTGGACACCAGTTATATCTTTCCATATGCCTTCAGGGCCCCCTCCTGCCAGCACTAGAAATTTAAAATAAACCAAATTTATTTCCTATCCTCTTTTATAATACATACTAGCCCATTCACTTATATTCCCCATCTTTGCGACTGATACCACCATCCTACCAGTTTCCCATGCTCAACATTTCAGAGACATCTAGTCTGCTGCAATGTAGTTAGAAAAACATTTTTCACATCTGTACCATCCTTTTTTTTTAAAATTTTCATTCATTCAGTCCTAATTCAAGTCCTTAATATCTATCATATAGACGATCACAATAGCTTCCAAACTGCCCCCATGCCTTTCATCTACTTCTAATTCTCAAATTCACTATTCATGTTTCTGCCAGATTAAACTTTATAAAACAAAATCACATCACTCCCTGTATCAGAAAAACTTGTGAGTCTTACTGTCTAGAGAAAAAAGTTCAATTTCCTTAAGCTTATATTTAAGTCTATCCATTGTCTGAAAATCATCTATCCTTGAACTCTTACCTCTACTACTTTAATCCAAGTACCATGTAATTCAGCTAAATAAAGCTGCCCACTAGTTTCCAAATCTGTCATCTGTTTTCCCCTTAAGCCTTTTTCCATTCACTTTTCTCTCTGCCAAATATATTGCTTGATTTCTAATTGTCCAAATCCGTTTAAGACCTGCAGAAATGCCATATATTCCACAGAATCTTCCTTGATCCTTACAGTTGGAAGCAAACATTTTTCCTCTGCAGAAGTTTAGCTTTTCTTGCTCACTATATGTCTTATAATATTCATATTTACCTTCTTTTTAGTAATGATTTTTCATCTCCCTTTCTAGACTATAAGCATCTTGAAGACAGAATTCATACCTGATTCACCATTTTACATTTTATTTTATTTTATTTTATTTTATTTTATGTTGTGTTATGTTATTTTATTTTGCATGGCACTTAGTAGAATATTTTTAGTGATCAATAAATATTTGTTGAAAGAATGGATTTGAGTCTTCTTCAATTTTTTTTCATGAGTGTTCTGTAGTTCCTCAAGTACAGACCCTTTACCACTTTGGTTAGGTTTATTCCCAGGTGTCTTATGGTTCTTGGTGCTATAGTAAATGGAATCAGTTCTCTGATTTCCTTTTTTAATTTTTTATTTATTTGACAGACAGAGATCACAAGTAGGCAGAGAGGCAAGCAGAGGGAGAGGGAGAAGCAGGCTCCCTGCTGAGCAGAGAGCCCAATGAGGGGCTCAATCCCAGGACTCTGGGATCATGACCTGAGCTGAAGGCAGAGGCTTTAACCCACTGAGCCACACAGGCATCCCCCTTTTTATATATTTTCATTGTTAATGTATAAGAAATCAACTGATTTCTGTACATTGATTTGTATCCTGCCACATTACTGTATTGCTATATGAGTTCTAGTAGTTTGGGGGTGGAATATTTTGGGTTTTCCATATAAAGTATCATGTCATCTGTGAAGATAGAGAGTTTGACGACTTCTTTACCAACTTGAATACCTTTTATTTCTTTTTGTTGTCTGATTGCTGTTGCTAGGACTTCTATTACTATGTTGAACAACAGTGGAGATAGTGGGCATTCTTGTTGTGTTCCTGATCTCAAAGGGAAGGCTGTCAGCTTTTTCCCATTGAGGATGATATTTGCTGTGGGTCTTTCATAGATAGATTTTATGAAGTTCAGGAATGTTCCCTCTATCCCTATACTTTGAAGCTTTTTAATCAGGAATGGATGCTGGATTTTGTCAAATGCTTTTTCTGCATCCATTGAGAAGACCATGTGGTTCTTCTCTCTTCTCTTATTGATTTGTTCTATCACATTGATTGATTTGCAAATATTTAACCACCCTTGCAACCCAGGGATAAATCCTACCTGGTCATGGTGCATAATCTTTTTAATGTACTGTTGAAACCTGTTAGCTAGGATCCTGTTGAGAATCTTAGCATCCATATTCATCAGGGATATTGGTCTGAAATTCTCCTTTCTGGTAGGGTCTTTGCCTGGTTTGGGGATCAGGGAAATGCCAGCTTCATAAAAAGAGTCTGGATGTTTTCCTTCTGTTTCAATCTTTTGAAACAGCTTCAGGAGAACAGGTATTATTTCTTCTTTAAATGCTTGGTAGAATTCTCCAGGAAATCCATCAGGTCCTGGGCTCTTGTTTTGATCAGTGTTTCAGTCTCGTTACTACTTATGTTCTATTCAGGTTATCAGTTTCTTCTTGATTCAGTTTTGGAAGTTTATAGGTTTCTAGGAATGCATCCATTTCATCTAGGCTGCTTAACTTATTGCCATACAACTCTTGACAATAATTTCTGATAATTGTTTCTATTTCCTTGGTATTAGTTGTGATCTCTCCCTTTTCACTCATAATTTTAAAAATTTCTTCCTTCTCTCTTTTCTTTTGGATTAGTTTGGACAATGGTTTATCGATTTTATTGATTCTTTCAAAAAACCAGCTTCTAGTTTCATTGATATGTAGTACTGTATCTCTAGTTTCTATCTCATTGATCTCTCTTCTAATCTTGATTATTTCCCTTCTTGTGTGTGGGGTCACTTTATTTGTTGTTGATTCTCTGATTCTTTAAGGTATAGAGACAGCTGATGTACCCTGGATTTTTCAGGGTTTTTGTTGTTGTTGTTGTTGTTTTGTTTTGTTTTGTTTTAGGGAGGCTTGGATGACCATGTATTTCCCCCTTAGGACCACTTTTTTCTTTATCCCATCGGTTTTGGACCAATGTGTCTTCATTCTCCTTGGTTTCCATGAATTTTTTAATTTCTTCTTTGATTTCCTGGTTAATCCAAACATTCTTAAGCAGGGTGGCCTTTAGCTTCCAAGTGTTTGAATTCCTTCCAAACTTTTTCTTGTGGTTGAGTTCAAGTTTCAAAGCACTGTGGTCTGAGAACATGCTGAGAATAATCTCAATCTTTTGGTATTGATTGAGCCCCGATTTGTGACCCAGTATGTGGTCTATTCTTGAGAAAGTTTCATGCGCACTTGAAAGGAATGAGCATTCTTTTATTTTAGGGTGGAATGAGAAAATTCCACTCTATATATCTATATTTCTATATATCTATGAGGTCCATCTGGCCCAATGTGTCATTCAATGCTCTTGTTTCTTCATTGATTTTCTGCTTGGATGATCTATCTATTCCTGAAAGTGGTATGTTAAGATCCCCTACTACTAAAGTATTCATATCAATATGACTCTTTATCTTGATTAACAATTATCTTACATAGTTGGCTGGATTTCAATATGCTTATTCAAATGCAAAGCATGGTTGAGATAGCAAGATAATATATTAGAAACAGCAAACAAAAGCAGAGGAAAATTGCAATCATGATGATAATCTTTGCAATACATCCTGTCATCAGCATATGACAGAATAAGTGCCTTAGTGTAGCAAGTTAAAATGGATAGAATACACTTGAAAATGTATGACATTTTAAATATCACTAATATAGGCATTTATCAGTATGAAGGCTTATTAAACAAATAAGCTGATTGAAATCAATGAGGCAAGGGAAAGTAAAGATGTTAGGTGTTTATACTATATATAAATTTTCATTGCTTACACTTGCTACCAAAGAGTTAAAGGTGACACATTGCAGGGGCATGTACATGTCTTCACAGAACATATTATGGAATGTAGTGCATATTTATACATATATACTCAACTTAATTATAAAATAGAGAAACACGCCCTTTACAAAAATAAACTCCTATCCTTTAAAATAGATCACCCAAAGTAACCATGAAGTATAACAAAACATTTGAGTGGTTAATCATTACATTAGAATCATTACCTCCAATATATGTGGATTCATTGACAGTTGTAACATTTACAGTTGGTTCACCCAACTACATTTAAACTCTTCAATATAAACTATTTTTAAATTACTCCTAAACAAACCGGGGTCCAGTTTGTCAATAATTCTTAATGTACCAAAAGCATAATGAAGTTTTTTTTTTTTTAAATAAGATCATAATTCGCCTCCCATGTGTCCTCTGCATTTTTATTTGTATAACATACTTTAGTCACATACCCAGTATAACTCATCAGAAAAATTTTCTAACGATTTTCTTTAATTGGGGAATTTACATTAGTGTCTTTGCAAGTCTTCAGAAACATTACATTTCTGTTTTATTATTATTATGTTATGTTAGTCACCATACAGTACATCATTTTTTAAATTATTATTTATTTTCAGCATAACAGTATTCATTGTTTTTGCACCACACCCAGGGCTCCATGCAATACGTGCCCTTTCTAATACTCACCACCTGGTTCCCCCAACCTCCCACCCCTCGCCCCTTCAAAACCCTCAGATTGTTTTTCAGAGTCCTTAGTCTCTCATGGCTCACCTCCCATTCCAATTTCCCTCAACCCCCTTCTCCTCTCCATCTCCCCTTGTTCTCCATGCTATTTGTTATGCTCCACAAATAAGTGAAACCATATGATAATTGATTCTCTCTGCTTCACTTATTTCACTCAGCATAATCTCGTCCAGTCTCATCCATGTTGCTACAAAAGTTGGGTATTCATCCTTTCTGATGGAGGCATAATACTCCATAGTGTATATGCACCACATCTTCCTTATCCATTCGTCCATTGAAGGGCATCTTGGTTCTTTCCACAGTTTGGCAACCATGGCCATTGCTGCTATAAACATTGGGGTACAGATGGCCCTTTTTTTCACGACATCTGTGTCTTTGGGGTAAATACCCAGGAGTGCAATTGCAGGGTCATAGGGAAGCTCTATTTTTAATTTCTTGAGGAATCTCCACACTGTTCTCCAAAGTGGCTGCACCAACTTGCATTCCCACCAACAGTGTAAGAGGGTTCCCCTCTCTCCACACTCTCGCCAACACTTGTTGTTTCCTGTCTTGCTAATTTTGGCCATTCTAACTGGTGTAAGGTGATAGATATCTCAATGTGGTTTTAATTTGAATCTCCCTGAGGGCTAATGATGATGAGCATTTTTTCATGTGTCTGATAGCCATTTGTATGTCTTGATTGGAGAAGTGTCTGTTCATATCTTCTGCCCATTTTTTGATGTGTTTGTCTGTTTCGTGTGGGTTGAGTTTGAGGAGTTCATTATAGATATCAATCTTTTGTCTGTACTGTCATTTGCAAATATCTTCTCCCATTCCGTGGGTTGCCTCTTTGTTTTTTTGACTGTTTCCTTTGCTGTGCAGAAGCTTTTGATTTTGATGAAGTCCTAGAAGTTTATTTTCGCTTTTGTTTCCTTTGCCTTTGGAGACGTATCTTGAAAGAAGTTGCTGTGGCTGATATCGAAGAGATTACTGCCTATGTTCTCCTCTAAGATTCTGATGGATTCCTGTCTCACATTGAGGTCTTTTATCCATTTTGAGTCGATCTTTGTGTACGGTGTAAGAGAATGGTCGAGTTTCATTCTTCTACATATAGCTGTCCAGTTTTCCCAGCACCATTTATTGAAGAGACTGTCTTTTTTCCACTGTATATTTTTTCCTGTTTTGTCAAAGATCAATTGACCATAGAGTTGAGGGTCCATATCAGGGCTCTCTACTCTGTTCCACGGGTCTATTAGTCTGTTTTTATGCCAGTACCATGCTGTCTTGGTGATCACAGCTTTGTAATAAAGCTTGAAATCAGGTAAGGTGATGCTGCCAGCTTTATTTTTGTTTTTCAACATTTCCTTAGCGAGTCGGGGTCTCTTCTGATTCCATACAAATTTTAGGATTATTTGCTCCAGCTCTTTGAAGAATGCCGGTGGAATTTTGATCGGAATGGCATTAAAATTATAGATTGCTCTAGGCAGTATAGACATTTTAACAATGTTTATTCTTCCGATCCAAGAGCATGGAATGGTCTTCCATCTTTTTGTGTCTTCTTCAATTTCTTTCATGAGTGTTCTATAGTTCCTCAAGTACAGATCCTTTACCTCTTTAGTTAGGTTTATTCCAAGGTATCTTATGGTTCTTGGTGCTATAGTAAATGGAATCGATTCTTTAATTTCCCTTTCTGTATTTTCATTGTTAGTGTATAAGAAAGCCACTGATTTCTGCACATTGACTTTGTATCCTGCCACGTTGCTGAATTGCTGTATGAGTTCTAGTAGTTTGGGGGTGGAGTCTTTTGGGTTTTCCATATAAAGAATCATGTCATCTGCGAAGAGAGAGAGTTTGACTTCTTCATTACCAATTTGGATACCTTTTATTTCTCTCTGTTGTCTGATTGCTGTTGCTAGGACTTCTAATATAATGTTGAACAAGAGTGGTGAAAGTGGGCATCCTTGTCTTGTTCCTGATCTCAAGGGAAGGCTGCAAGCTTTTTCCCATTGAGGATGATATTTGCTCTGGGTCTTTCATAGATAGATTTGATGAGGTTCAGGAATGTTCCCTCTATCCCTATACTTTGAAGCGTTTTAATCAGGAACGGATGTTGGATTTTGTCAAATGCTTTTTCTGCATCAATTGAGAGGACCAGGTGGTTCTTCTCTCTTCTCATATTAATTTGTTGTATCACATTGATTGATTTGCGAATGTTGAACCATCCTTGTAGCCCAGGGATGAATCCCACCTGATCATGGTGGATAATCTTTTTAATGTGCTGTTGGATCCTGTTGGCTAGGATCTTGTTGAGAATCTTAGCATCCATATTCATCAGTGATATTGGTCTGAAATTCTCCATTTTGGTAGGGTCCTTGCCTGGTTTGGGGATCAGGGTAATGCTGGCTTCATAGAAAGAGTCTGGAAGTTTTCCTTCTGCTTCAATTTTTTTAAACAGCTTCAGGAGAATAGGTGTTATTTCTTCTTTGAAAGTTTGGTAGAATTCCCCAGGGAATCCGTCAGGTCCTGGGCTCTCGTTTTTGGGTGGTTTTTGATCACTTCTTCAATCTCATTACTAGATATTCATCTATTCAGATAGTCAATTTCTTTCTGGTTCAATTTTGGGAGTTTATGGTTTTCCAGGAATGCATCCATTTCATCTAGGTTGCTTAGCTTATTGGCATATAACTGTTGATAATAACTTCTGATGATTATTTTGACTTCCTTGGTGTTAGTTGTGTTCTCTCCCTTTTCATTCATAATTTTATAAATTTCAGCTTTCTATCTTTTCTTTTGGATTAGTGTGGACAATGGTTTATCGATCTTATTGATTCTTTCAAAAAACCAACTTCTAGTTTCATTGATACGTTCTACTGTATCTCTGGTTTCTACTTCATTGATCTCTGCTCTAATCTTGATTATTTCCCTTCTTATGTGTGGAGTTGGTTTGATTTGTTGTTGATTCTCCAGTTCTTTAAGGTTTAGAGACAGCTGGTGTATTCTGGATTTTTCAATATTTTTGAGGTAGGTTTGGATGGCTATGTATTTCCCCCTTATACCCGCCTCTGCTGTATCCCATAGGTTTTGGACTGAAGTGTCTTCATTCTCATTGGTTTCCATGAATTGCTTCAGTTCTTCTTTGATCTCCTGGTTGATCCAAGCATTCTTAAGCAAAGCGTTCTTTAGCTTCAGATGTTTGAGTTACTTCCAAACTTTTCCTGGTGATTGAGCTCCAGTTTCAAAGCATTGTGATCTGAGAATATGCAGGGAATAATCTCAGTCTTTTGATATCGGTTGAGTCCTGATTTGTGACCCATTATGTGTTCTATTCTTGAGAAGGTTCCATGTGTACTTGAGAAGAATGAGTATTCTGTTGTTTTAGGGTGGAATGTTTGGTGTATATCTATGAGGTCCATCTGGTCCATTGTGTCATTCAATGATCTTGTTTCTTTTTTGATTTTCTGCTTTGATGATCTGTCTATTTCTGTGTTAAGATCTCCTACTATTAATGTATTCATATCAATATGAGTCTTTATCTTGATTAACAGTTTTCTTATGTAATTGGCTGCTCCCATATTGGGGGCATAGATATTTACAATTGTTAGATTGTCTTGGTGTATAGTCCCTTTAAGAATTATGTAGTTCTATTTTCAACTTTTTGAGGAACCTCCATGCTGTTTTCCAGAGTGGCTGCACCAGCTTGCATTCCCACCAACAGTGTAGGAGGGCTCCCCTTTCTCCGCATCGTCGCCAGCATCTGTCTTTTCCTGATTTGTTAATTTTAGCCATTCTGACTGATGTCAGGAGATATCTCATTGTGGTTTTGATTTGTATTTTTCTGATGCCGAGTGATATGTAGCACTTTTTCATGTGTCTGTTGGCCATCTGGATGTCTTCTTTGCAGAAATGTCTGTTCATGTCTTCTGCCCATTTCTTGATTGGATTATTTGTTCTTTGGTTTTTGAGTTTTTCTTCCCTCCACATCATTTGTTTTTGATGTAGTGTTCTGTGATTCATTATTTACATATTGCACTCTGTGCTCATTATACCATGGGCCCTCCTTAATACACATCCCCCAGTTAACCATTCCTTTACCCCCCCTTCTGTAAAACTCAGTTTGTTTCCTGGATTCCAGAGCCTCTCATGGTTTGTCTCCCTCTCTAATTTCTTCCTGCTCAGTTTTCCCTCCCTTCCCCTGTGGTCCTCCATGTTATTTCTTATGTTCCACATATGAGGGCAACTGTGATAATTGTCTTTCTCTGCTTGATTTATCTCACTTAGTGTAACATCCAACAGTTCCATCCATGTCAATGCAAAGTGGTGGATATTCATTCTTTCTGATGGCAGAGCAAAATTCCATTGTATATAAGAACCATATCTTCTTTACCCATTCATGTTATTGAAGGACATCTTGGGTCCTTCCACAGTTATGCTACTGTGGATGTTATTGTTATAAACACTGGGGTACATGTGCCCCTTCTTTTTACTACATCTGTATCTTTGGGGTAGTTACCTAGTAATGTAATTACAGAACCATAAGGTAACTCTTTTTTTAATTTTTTGAGGAATCTCCACTCTGTTTTCCAAAGTGGCTACACTAACTTTCATTCCCACCAAAAGTGTAAGAGCATTCCCCTTCCTCTGTAACCTCTCCAACATTTGTTGTTTATGTCTTGCTAATTTTTTTTGCCATTCTAATTGGTATAAGGTGGTATCTCAGTGTGGTTTTGATTTGAATTTCCCTGATCGCTAATGATGATGAACATTTTTCCATGTCTCTGTTAACCATTTGTATTTATTCTTTGGAGAAGTGTCTGTTCATGTCTTCTGCCCATTTGTTGACTGGATTTTTGGTTTTTTTGGATGTTGAATTTGAGAAGTTCTCTATAGATCTTGGATAACAGCCCTTTACCTGAAATGTCATTTGCAAATATCTTCTCCCATTTCTTGGGTTGCCTCTTTGTTTTGTTGACTGTTTCTTTGCTATGCAGAAGCTTTTGATCTTGATGAAGTTCCAAAAGTTCATTTTCACTTCTGTTTCTTGCCTTTGGAGACGTGTCTTGAAATAAGTTTCTGTGGCTGACGTTGAAGAGGTTACTGCCTATGTTCTTCTCCAGGATTTAGATAGATTCCTATCTCACATTGAGGTCTTTCATCCATTTTGAGTTTATCTTTGTGTACAGTGTAAGAGAATGGTCAAGTTTCATTCTTCTCCATATAGCTGTTCAATTTTCCCAGCACCATTTATTGAAAAGACCATCATTTTTTCCATTAGATATTTTTATTTTCTTGCTTTGTTGAAGATTAGTTGACCCTAGAGTTGCACGTCCATATCTGGGCTTTCTATTCTGTTCCACTGGTCTATGTGTCTATTTTTCTGCCAGTACCATCTTATCTTGATGATCACAGATTTGTAATATGACTTGAAATCAGGCAATGTGATGTCCCCAGCTTTGTTTTTGTTTTTCAACATTTCCTTGGCAATTTGAGGTCTTTTCTGGTTTCATAAAAAATTTTGGATTGTTTAGTCCAGTATTTTGAAAAACACCATTTGTGTTTTGATCATGGTGCCATGGGATGGCATTGAAAGTATAGATTGCTCTGGGTAGCATAGACATTTTAGCAATGTTTATTCTTCCAATCCATGAGCATGGAATGTTTTTCTACCTTTTTGAGTCTTCTTCCATTTCCTTCATAAGTGTTCTGTAGTTCCTAGATTATGTATCCTTTACATCTTTGTTTAGGTGTATTCCAAGGTATCTTATGTTTTTTGGTGCTATTGTAGATGGAAGCGATTCTCTAATTTCTATTTCTATAGATACACTGTTAGTGTATAAGAAAGCAAATGATTTCAGTGCATTGATTTTGTATCATGCTACATTACTGAATTGCTGTATGGGTTTTAGTAATTTGAGGGTGGAGTCTTTTGAGTTTCCAGAGAAAGTATCATGTTATCTGTGAAGAGAGAAAGTTTGACTTCTTCTTTGCCAATTTGAATAGGTTTTATTTCTTTTTGTTTTCTGATTGCTATTGCTAGGACTTCTATTACTTTTTTGAATAATACTGGTGAGAATGGGCATTCTTGTCATGTTCTCAACCTTAAGAGAAACTCTGTGCTATTCCCCATTGAGAATGATATTTTCTGTGAGCTTTTCATAGTCTTTCTGATAATTGAGGAATGTTCCTTCTATACCTATTCTCTGAAGATTTTTAATCAGGACAGAATGCTGTAATTTGTCAAATGTTTTTTTAATGCATCAATTGAGAGGATCATATGGTTCTTGTCTTTTCTTGGTGTGTTCTATCATGTTGATGGACTTGCAAATGTTGAACCACATTGCATCCCAGGGATAAATCCTAGTTGGTCATGGTGTATAATGCTTTGAATGTACTGTTGGATACTATTAGCTAGGATCTTTTTGAGAATTTTGGCATTCATGTTCATCAGGAATATTGGTCTGTAATTCTCCTTTTTGATGGGGTCTTTGCCTGTTTTGAGATCAAGGTAAGGCTGGATTCATAAAATGAGTTTGAAAATTGTCCTTCTGTTTCAATTTTTTGAAAAAAAAAACTTCAGAATCGGTATTATTTCTTCTTAAATATTTGCTAGAATTCTCCTGGGAATTCATCTAGCCCTGGAATCCTGTTTTGTTTTGTTTTTGGAGGATTTGATCACTGTTTCAGTTTTGTCACTGGTTCTTGGTCAATTCAAAATGTCAATTTCTTCCTGTTTCAGGCTTGGTTGTTTGTAGGTTTCTAGAAAGGCATCCATTTTTCCCAGGTTGCCTAATTTGTTGACATGTAGTTGCTGATAATGATTATAATAATTGTTTTATTTCCTTCCTGTTAGTCATGATCTCTTCCCTTTCATTCATAATGTTATTAATTTAGATCATTTCTCTTTTCTTTTGGATAAGTCTGGCCAGATATTTATTGATCTTGCTCTTTCAAAGAACAAGCTTCTAGTTTTTTTGATTTGTTCTACTGTTTTCTGGTTTCAACCTCATTGATTTCTGTTCTATTCTTTTTTTTTTTTTTAATTTTCTCCTGCTTGAATTAGAGGCCTTATTTGCTATTGTTTTTCTAGGTCTTTTTGATGTAAGTTTAGCTTGTGCATTTTGAATTTTTCTAATTTTTTTGACAGAGGCTTGGATGGCTATTATTTCCCCCTGAGGAGCAACTTTGAGTATCCGATAGGTTTTGGACCAATATGTTTTTGTTCTCATTGGTTTCTGTGGTTTTAGAATGGTTTTAAATTCTTCCTTAATTTCCTGGTTGACTAGCTTCCAAGTGTTTGGATTCTTCCCAAATTTTTTCTTATGATTGAGTTCCAATTTCAAAACACTGTGGTCTGACAATACACAGGGCATAATCTCAATCTTTTGGTATGGGTTAAGACCTGTTTTGTGACCCAGTATGTGGTCTATTCTGCAGAAAGTTCCATGTGCACTCTAGAAGAATGAGTATTCTGTTGTTTTAGCGTAGAAAGTTCTGTATGTATCTGTGAAGTCCATTTGGTACAGTGTGTCCTTCAAAACACTTGTTTCTCTGTTGATCTGCTTAGATTATCTGTCTATTGCTGAGAGTGGAGTGTTGAAGTCTCCTACTATTAAAGTATTGTTATCAACATGATTCTTTATTTTGGTTAACAGTTGGCTTATATAATTGGCTACTCCCGTGTTGGGGGCATAAACATTTATAATTGTTAGATCTTCTTGTTGAATTGACCTTTTAAGAATGATGTACTGTTCCTCTGTATCTCTTACTACAGTCTTTGCTTGATATCTAATTTGTATAATATAAGAATTGCTACCCCAGCTTTCTTTTGGGGTTTGTTGGCATGAAAATCTGTTCTTCATCCCCTCACTTTCAGTCTGGATGAATTTTTGGATTCAAAATGAGTCTGTTATAGACTGCATATGGATTCATCATATCTTTTTATCCAATCTGCAACCCTGTGCTGTTACATGGGAGCATTTATGGCCATTCATGTTGATGGTGATTATTGAAAGATATGATTGTGCCATGACGTTGCCTGTAAGTTCCCTGTTTCTATAGATTGTCTGTAAATTTCTGATCTGTACTCTTCTTGTTTTTTTTTGTTTTTTTGTTTTTTGTTTTTTAATAGAACCCTCCTTAATATTTCTTGCTAAGCCTGCTTGGTGGCTACATATTCTTTCAGTTTCTACTGGTCCTAGAACTCCTTGTCTCACCATCCTTTCTGAATGACAGCCTTGGTTGCATGTTCTTCTCATTTAGTACTCTGAATATATCTTGCCCGCCCATTCTGGCTTGTCATGTCTCTGTGAACAGGTCTGACATTATTCTAATGTTCCTCCCTCTATATGTAAGAAATATCTTCTCCTTAGCTGCTTTCAGGATTGTTTCCTTGGATCTATTGGATCTAAGATTTGCTAGTTTTACTATTATATGTTGAAGTGTTGATCTGTTCTCTCTGATCTTGAGAGGGCTCCTCTCTGCCTCTTGGACATGAATGCTTGTTTCCTTCCCCAGATTAGAGAAACTCTCAGCTATGATTTGCTCAAATATATCTTCTAAACCTCTCTCTCTCTCCACCCCTTCAAGGATCCCAATAATTCTGACACTGGAATGTTTCATGGTGTGATTAATCTCTCTCAGTCTGATCTCTTGGACGTTAAGCTGGTTTTCCCAGGCCTCCTCAGTTTCCTTCTTTTCTAGCTAATTAATTTGTTCTTCTGCCTTCTTTACCCTGGCAGTCAGAGTAACCAGTTTAGAATGCATCTAATTCATAGCATTATTAAGTTTGGCCTGATTAGATCTCATTTATGCCCTTAGAGATTCTATATTGTCACTAATATTTTTCTCAAGACTTGATATCAACTTCATATCTTTGACATCTTGCTTATATCCATACTCATTAGGTCTGTGGCAGATGCCATAGTCTCTGTTTCTTTTCTATGTTGGGGATTCTTCCTCTTAGTCATTCTTTTGAGGGGTAGTTAAGGGACTGTACAGAGTCCAAAGTATTAACCATGACACAAGAAAGATTCACCTGTTTTATAGGGTTCTTAGGGTTGTCATCCTCTTGTTCTCCCATCCTGTCTTCTGGAGGAGGGGCCTGCTATGCTATTGCTCAGGCAACCCTGCTTGGACAGAGTTGCCCTGTCCCCTCTTGGGAATGGGGTGGTCTCAGTGAGGACCAGTTTTTGTTGTCATTGTTGCTGTTGCTTTTTGAGTCTTATTCTCTGAAGGCTTTCCCTCATGGCTTGCTGAAACTTCTTCTGAGAGTCAGAGCAGAAGTAACTGCACTGAAACCTCTGTCCCAGAACAGAGAAATCACAGTGTTCTCTTCACTGAGCTCTCCAGGACACACATTCTCCGTTTCTTTCTGTGCTGCTAAAAATTGCAGCCTCTCTGGTTGTGGCCCCCACAGCAACTCTCCCAGAGGTTGATCCCAGGGTGGGGCCAGTTTCTGTCTTTTGTGCTTCTAAAACTGCAAGCCACCTCTGGTTCTGGGGCTCCTGGATATAGTCTGATGGTTCTACTAAAGTACTTTCCTTGCTGCTACTGGTCCATGAGTCTGTACTCGGTCCCCAACATGGGATGCTTTTGTGCTCTGGTGTTATATCACCTTCCCTGCACCAGCTTATGGAGGCTCCCTCTCTCTTCTGTTTCACTTCTGCTCACAGAATCACAGATCCACCCTTCATATCTCAAGACCACCAGAGATTTTCTGCTTATAGAGATACGGTTATATATTCTTACATCTCAGGCTGATTTTGTGCTAAATATCCTGCTAAATTTAGGGGATCAGTTGAAATAGTGTCCCCTACTCCTCCAACATCTTCTCTTGTCCTCAAGAAATTACATTTCATTTTAAATGTTCAGGTATGTGGCAGCTTGATTTGTTTAAAACTGTGCCATGGTTTTGCTTGAGTCATATTGAAATAGTTCAGTGTTACTTCCAGGATTGCATTAAGTAATGAATGTATTATAACACTGTAAGGAAACATGAGGATTAATGTTGACATAGAAATGCTAACATTTTATAAAAGGAAAATCACTATGGATTTCTTATCTATGCTTGATATTTGGAACTTTGGAAAGCCTTTAGTTTCATTATATAACCTAATATGACATGGCTACTGAATTTTAAATTTCACAAATATGTCTATTGGGAATCTTATAGAACATAATTAAGCCTTCTTATAATAACATATATCAACTTTGTATCTTCTTGGAAATGAATTTTATTTATGATTTAATTTCTTATTTTTCCACAGAATTCGGAGTTCCAATTAAAAACCTGTTCGGGTCATTGTACTATTGCCTGCTAGTACTTAATCTTCACCAAAACACTCATCACTTATTTTAAAACAAAAGAAGAATGATATAAGGAGAAAAGTAATGAAATGCAGCACAACACATCTTTCAAAGTAAAAGGAAGTGTTTTTTTTAAACTATCTAGGATCTGTGACATTCAAAAATTATTTGCTGAACACTAAATGTGCTCAAGTGTAACATCTCAATTCCAAGAACTCTATGCCTTCCATTATGAAATGAAACACATGGATTTATTTTTTTTTCTTCTTTGCTGTTCCTGAAGCCTAAGGTAATAATTATCGATGTCAATAATAAACAATAAATGGCAATGTATACTGCAAAATGCATGTTCTACTTTATCTGATAGAATCTATGATATTCTGGAGCTATAATGATGAGTATAATTAACAATTTAAATGTTGTTTTAAAAAGTAAGTACAATTCTTTTGTTGTTTTCATAACGTATCATACAGACATTTGTTGATATCCTGGGGTCATACTTAACAGATTTTGGCCCAATCCATCATGATGTCCTTAAATTCTCATGTTGGTAATTCATCATTTTTGAAATACTTCTCCTGACAGTTCTTTGGAGTATTAAGTTTCCCTGAGTAATGTTGCTTATATCAGAGGTATTCTTTAAAGATGCAGTGTCATTCCCTAGACCCAAATCTAATGAAATATGTAGATATGAAAAGAAAAAGCCAAAAAGTATCCACACTATTCCCTTGTAGTCTCTAATAATGGAAGTTTTTCATTAAAGTAAAAACTTAAATATACAGTTATTTTCCACAAAAGACAGATCATCCCCAAATGAATTGATATGAAATTCTATTCATAGCAATTGGAACTGACTTATTGAATATGACACGTTAATTCTGGGTTGGCAACATATGAACAAGTAAAGCTATCTATGTCAATAGTAATTGTAAAGCTATTTATTTTGTTGAACCTGTTAGCCTTAGTCAGAGTGAAATCTATTTTTGAGTCTTTCTACATTTGATTATTTTTTAGAAGATTCACAGACTATGTAATAATCTTTGAATCTCACTCCTCCTTTTAGCATGTGTAAAAGTGCCTGTGTTTGTCAAATGATGGAAGAGATGGAAAGAAGTGTTATGCTTCACAACAGCCAAGGAATTGGTCTACTGTGCTGAGTGAACATGGTTTACTATATTGCACTAAGGATTTTGATAAAATATGTCAAGTTTGGCTTGTTTTTCTTATGCTAGTCTCCACTTAAGAATTTGTAATGAGCCCATGTTCTTCATTAATTCATCAGCAACCTCTCTAGTGTATTTAACATTCACTAAAATCCAAGATCATAGCTGCTGAGAGCACCAGTTGGGAAAGTTTAGCAGCCAGCATATTATGCTAATTTCTATTGGAATAAGTGTTTATTTTATTTTTTTAAATTAACTTATGTATGAGATTCACCCACTAAATTCACTATAACCCTTTCAGTGTTTGTATCCTAAAAAGTAAGTCCATCTTTGTGAGAGATAACTTACTGCTATTGGAAACATTGTCAGTGTTCAGATGTTTATTGGGTATAATGATAGTTCATTTATGCACTGCATCTTTGTGTTTCATTCAGTCTTAAGACCTCAAACTAGTAGTTTATCTCACTAATTCTCATAATTTTCTATAAGATAAAAAAAAAACAAAAACAAACAACAAGCCAAGTGTGAATGCCCTCTCTTTAGGATATGATAAAGAACCACCTTGAGGGTATCTCTGCATTGAATCATCATTTAAATTCAGTTTATCAAGTATAGATTGATCATATTCCATTCCAGATAATGTATCTAGGTTTATAAAAATGAATAAAACATGACCCCTGTCTTCTCAGATCATATAATTATTGAGGAAGCCTAGTATATACCTCATTTTAATGCAATCTGTTGAGCATTCTGAAAGAGATATGGGTCAGATAGCATTGGAACTCTAAACATGGACATTTCAACCAGCTATGGAAGGAGGTTAAATCAATGGAGATATACTTGGAGAGATAATACTTAAGCTACCAAAAGATGAGTAGAAAGCAGCCAGGCAATAAGAGATGTTGAGCTGCATAGAGCAGTAAGAAGAGAGTTGTAAAGGGACTGATATGATTAAAATGAAGGTCATCTCTCTGAGTATGTGATATGGCAGTGAAAAAAGAATGCTTCCTGAAGAAAAGAGAAGACTTTCTGAATAAGGTGAATATTGACTGAAATCTTAAAGCAGGGGCGAGTGTGGCTCAGTCTGTTAAGCATCCTTCTCTTGGTTTCAGCTCAGGTCATGATCTTGGATCGTGGGATTGAGCTCCCCACCACCCATCAAGTTCCACACTCAGTGAAGTCTGTGGATACTCTCTCTTCCTCTCCCTGTGTTCCTCCTCACCTTCTCTCTCTCTCTAATAAATAAATAAAACCTTTAAAAAAAGAGTCTTGAAGCATAAGTATGAATGGGCCAAATAAAGAATTGAGAAAGGACATTTCCTAAACAGAAAGAATAGCATTCAAAGGTTATATTTATAATCTTATTTAATGTACATTTGTGTGGCATCAGACAAAATGAATTTAGGAATTAATTGTCTTTTTTTCTCCATAGTCTACACTGTATGTAGGCAATGCATTGATTCCTACTTCTTTGAACTTTGAGTAAAGTCATATAAACATGAAATTTCAAAACTGAAGGAAATTTAGATACTGTGTCATTCAGATTCTTATTTTCTAAATGAAGAAACGGAGGCTCAGAGGGAAGAGATGACTTGTTCAAGGAGAGCTGTTTGTGATGTTCAGAGCCTTGGCAAGATCTGATGCTCCCATATCACCAGAAAAACTTGAAAATGGAAGTATTTTTGTATTGTTTCCCTCAATCCCAGTGGATTGCTCTGAGGCAGTAAAGTCTAGAGATTAAACTGTTGGCTTTAGATTCTAAATATATTTGCTTCCACCAGATACATGTCATGTGACTTTAGGCAAATGATGTTATCTCTTTTAGCTTCAGATCTTTCATCTACAAAATGGGGGATTATAGTGTAAAATGCTTTGATCAGTACCTAACATAATAAGCACTCATAAATATGTTGTTATTATCTGCCTTTAGACAATCAAGTACTAGCATACATAAGTATATTTTGGTATAGGCACTCTTAAAATTGATTTGACTATCTAAATAGTTTTCACCAAACCAATATCACCAAAACCTTTCTTTCTTTCTTTTTTTCATTATGTTTTGTTAGTCACCCTACAGTACTTCATTAGTTATTGATGTAGTGTTCCATGGTACGTTATTTGCATATAACCAAACCTTTCTAAGTTTAATGTTTTAGAACTGCCATGTACAAAATCCTAATTATGTGATTTTCTATTATTATCATTAATATAGAATATTAAATTTTTATGAATGAAATAATATTAAGTACTGGTTAAGGGATTTTAGAGTAAGAATTGCAAATATATTAATTTGAAATGTGAAAAACCTTCCTATCCTAAGCAAAATTATCTTAAAAAAAATCCATGTTTCTTCTGTAAGGATATAGGAATGGCTATGTGACCTTCTATCTGATCCCAATCTCATATTCCAGTACTCTTTTTATTTAAATAATACAAGAGATTAAAGTTGAAAGCAAAGTGATGTGAATTTCTTACTCAGGAAAAAAATACACAATCAGTATTACCTTGTATGTCAGATAGATGATGGCCTTTTTTCATTAGACAAAACAACTTTAAAGACATTTTATTCTTAGGAAGGTTTGTCTTGATATAAATTTTCTACCCAGTGGATATTGATGTTTATTGCAGGGCTTTTGGATGTTAGATAGCTACATATGACATGAAACACCTCAGTGTTTCCAAAGTCATTATATTCACTGCTAATGAATCAAAACCTTTAGATCTGTAATGTGGTTCATAAATCAAAGCAACATTTTATACACGTGTATGTGACCCATAGTTATGTGGGCAGAAATGAACTAAACAGAACTATTATCATCTTGGGAAAATATGAATTTATTTTTCAATTTAAAAACAAAGATTTTTCAAAATCTTTTCAAACATTTACTGTTTGAAGGTACAAATAAATAATTTCCAAAATGCAGAGAATATGGTTTTTAAAACAGAGGTTTACGGTATACAACTTATAAATAAAACTGCCACATATAATACCCAGTGAGCAGTTGGTCACATTTCACAAATCACAGGTTAAGAGTTTGCTTAACATAATAATTTTAACATAATAATATCCTCAATGTTAAAATAATAATAATAACAATAATAATGCACTCAGTGTTCCTGTATTATGTGTGAATTTCTATAAACCATTCTGAGAAACTGTTTTCTCCTATTAAAACAATCTAGTAGTAATAAAAATTTGAAGTTCACAAGATTAGATTGTATTCTTTAGGGAGCAGGATGAGAAAACTCCCTTCTTTTCTTCTGGAAAAAGAATTTAAAAAGAAATGGGATAATATCAGGAATCTATTTTAGAGACCTACTTTCAGGTCTTTAGGCTAGAGTTCATTCTAGCTACAGTTCTATGAGGTATATTTTCTCTTTCCATACTACTCTGCTATGAGAAAAACAGGAATTTCCAAGGACTCCAAAGTTTACACTACTGACCTGATTATTTTATGTCCATAAGACCTCATCAAAAAAAGAATGTAGACTATAGAATTTAGAAAGGCCTTCATTAAATGTGTGGTAGAATTCACCAGTAAAACCATCTGGTCCTGGATTTTTCTTTGTTGGGAGGTTTAAGATTATTCATTTGGGGCACCTGGTGGCTCAGTGGGTTAAAACCTCTATCTTCTTCTCAGGTCATGACCCGAGGATCGTGGGATCAAGCCCCATATCGGGCTCTTTGCTTGGCAGGGAGCCCCCCCCCCAGCTACTTGTGATCTTTGTCTGTCAAATAAATAAATAATTTAAAAAATTAATCATTTAGTCTCCTTACTTATAATTGGTCTGTTCATACTTTCTATTGCTTCGTGATTTAGTCTTGGTAAGTTGTATGTTTCTAGGAATTCTTCCATTTATCTAAGTTTGTTGGCATGTAATTGTTTACAGTAGTTTCTTATCCTTAGTATTTCTGTGGTATTAATTATAATGTCTCCTCTTTCATTTCTGATTTTACTTATTTGAGTCTTCTCTCTCTTTTTTGTTAGTCTAGCTAAAAGTTTGTTGATTTTATCTTTTCAAAAAACAGCTCTAAGTTTTGTCAATCTTTCTGTTGTCTTTTTAGTCCCTATTTCTGCTCTAATCTTTATTTCCTCCCTTCTACTAACTTTGAACTTATTTCACTCTTTTTCTAGTTCTTTGAGACCTTACTTTTTTTCTTTTCCTTTTTAAAAAAGATTTTATTTATTTATTTGACAGAGAGAGAGAGATCACAAGTAGTCAGGGAGCTAGGCAGAGAGAGAGGGGTAAATAGGCTCCCTGCTGAGCAGAGAGCCTGATGCAGGGCTTGATCCCAGGACCCCAAGACCATGACCTGAGCAGAAGGCAGAGGCTTAACCCACTGAGCCACACAGGTTCCCTGACATCTTACTTTTTTCTTAATATAGGTATTTATCACTATAAATATCCCTCTCACAACTGCTTTTGCTGCATCCCATAAGTTTTGGTATGTTGTGTTTTCAATTTGTCTCAAAATATTTTTAAAATTTCTTCTTTCAACATTAGTTATTCAGGAGTTATTAGTTAATCATGTCATTTAATCTCTACATATTTGTAAATTCTACAGTTGTCTTTATTATTTATTACTTCCCCAATGAACACATATATTAAATCATCATGTTGTACACTTTAAATATATAACAATTTTATTTGTCAATTATACCTTAATAAAACTGGAAAATACAAATTTCACCTCAGGTTAAAAATATGAACAAAAAAGAGAAAGAAAGAAAATGAGAAAAACAATCTCCAACATCTAATATTGAAACGAGACTTTTTTTCTGAAGACTTGACAAATCAAAACAAAAACAAAACAAAAAACAGCAGCAAATAAAGCCCCAAACCTCCATCAATACCTCTTTTCTCAACTATTTTTATTAATTGAAGTTTTACTAAGTTCAGAATATTTTAAAATGTCTTAAATGAGCATTTTTCTTTTTTTATTTTTTTTAAAGATTTTATTTATTTATTTGACAGAGAGAGACACAGCAAGAGAGAGGGACCAGAAGCAGAGGGAGAGGGAGAAGGAGAAGCAAACTGCCCACTGTGCAGGGACCCCATGAGGGGCTCCAGCTAAGTACTGTAGGATCATGATCTGAGCTTAAGGCAACTGCTTAATGACTGAGCCACCTGGGCACCCCAACTGTGCCTCTTCATAATAAAAGTCAGTCATCTATTAAAATATAGTCTATTGACAACTAAATTGCTATGTCTATCATTTATAAGATTTTTATTTTCTCGTACATCATTTCAGAATAGCTTTCTAAAGTTATTCTTTTAGCATTTGCATGTTTTGTAACTCTTTTGTATATTGACCAAAAAGGATTAAGTGTTATGTGGATGGAACACGTCCTCTCAGTGACTGGTTTCCTTGAAAGCATGGTATGTGTGAGTATGTATGTGTCTGTGTCTGTGCGCATGTATATGTGTATTCACGTGTATGTGTGTAAGAGTGTTAGAGGGAGAGAGGAAAGAAAGAGAGGCAGAGAGAGAGAGATAAGTGGAGGTGGTGGAAAAACACAATTTAACTTTTGTTAAGGAGAGAAATCAAGGGGTGCCTGGGTGGCTCAGTTGGTTAAGTGTCTGCCTTCAGTTCTGGTCATGTTATCAGGTCTCGGGATGGAGCCCCTGGTCAAGCTTTCTGCTCAGCAGAAGTTTGCTTCTCCCTCTCCCTCTGCCTGCTGCTCCCCTTGCTTGTGCTCTCTCTCCCTCTGTCAAATAAATAATCTTTAAAAAAAGAGGGGAGGAGTTCAAGTATGTGAGGTATCCTAAAATTGCATATGTTAAGTCTTCATTCTTGATGGGCCTAACCACCAAGATATAAATTAATGAGACTGTTAAATTTTAATTTGAGGCTAGATGTGGGAAAGTTTTTATAGTAATTTTTCTTTCATGTTCACTAAACAGCGAATATATTGACCTATTAAAAGTATAATTTATTTCAAGCATAAGTGAATTCCTTAAATATGGAATAATTTTTGGCAAACAGCCTTTATTATGCCTTGATGTAATTCAAATGAATGTTAATTGATTTTTTAAGAGTGCAAGTCATTTTTGTTTTGTTGTTTTGTTTTTTCAAAACATTTCTTCTGGTTTCTGTTATTGCCATCATCATTGTTGTTTAAGACTTGACTAAAGTATCTTTTGCAGCATCTTATCAAAGGAAGAAGAACATTAAGTTCCTTTTATTGGAAAGTTAAAATTATATCGGCATTCAAAATTTTGTTATGGTAGCTTCCACTTCACTGTAGCAAACATGTTTTTTTGTAGAAAACATGTTTTGTAGCAAACATGTTTATTAACTGTGTGTCATTTGGATCTATAGAAAATAATTGTATGTTTGTGACTTGCATATTTATTTTCACTAAGACTTCATCAGGAAGATGGAAAAGTTAAAAAAAAAATCTAGCCTCTAGATTTCTTCTCCCACTCAGTAAGTAAAAACAACCATCTTTCAATAGTATTTTCCATTTTAGAAGTATATCAGCAAGAAGGTAATTTGTAATAGGTTATTTCTCAGAGTTTGTGATTACCTATTTCTTGGATCCATTTGATTTCCAAGTTTCCCAAGTTTTTATGCTTGATTTTCTGGCCTTAAGATTATTTTTGATTTTTTGTTTGTATTTACAAGTGATGTGCTTGACAGATAGGTTACAAGGATTGTTATATATGCAGTAGAGTGTTTCAAAAAATTACTGACGTTGCTTATGATCCAGTGTATTGTCCTTTGTGCAAAGTAACAAGCCATTCTGTCATGGATGAAAGATCTTGATTTGCGTGTTTACAGTGCACAACTCTTTCATGGCTGAAAGCTTCCAGTGATTTCAATCTTTCTGTCACCCTTACAAATCCCATATCTACATACAGAGTCTGATTATAACAGATAAAAATTTATTTTTCAATTATCAGTTACAATAGTTTCTTGATTAAATATCTCTGTTACCAATAGTGTTCCACCACTTCATGTCCTCCACACACCACTCCCCTTCATCTTGCTGCCGTTAGAAAAATCATTACTTGGCAATAAAACACCATTTCAGATTTTTGTATGAACTGGGGCTCTCTGTCAGTTTATTTTAATTAGTTCTTTCATTTTTAACTTATCACTGAAGTTTAAAGACATGATACATGACAATTCTTAATGTCAATTCTAAATGTAAATGGTTATACATTTGGAGAAGTATCCTATAGTAAATTTTAAGGTTTCATTCTTGGGATGTTCTTATCATAAATGAATAAGCCAGATTTTTACAACGGAAAACCTACTCCCTGGGAGTGAGCTACTTATATTGCATTTTGGAACTACTACAGTTCCATTTAGTAAAATGTTAACATAGTAGTTTAATGGCAGGGGAAAATCTGACTCAATGCTTTTCTTAACCAAAGAAACAGATTGTATAATGAAAAATTCTTACAATAGGAAACACCCTGACATATTTGTAATTACAGTGTTCCTCTTAATCCAGTATCTCACTATGCGTTATTACCTTTGCAATCTCATATTACCCTGCACTAGAGTTGTTCTTGCTTTCATTTTGAGAACCAGAAAATGAAAAAGTAATTTATTTTTTCAAGGTCATGGATCATATCTATCCTAGAGACTGAAATAAAAATGTATTATTTAGATGATATGTGATGTATTTCTTAAGCAATTTCTGTCATTATTCTCCATCAATTCTCTTAAGCAGTAAATAATATGTTCTAACAAATGAATGAACATAACTACCAAGCCAAATTTAACACAGGGAAAGCAATGATAATAAATAGTTTGCAAATTCATGGTATTTGACACTTTACAAAGCATTTTCATGCCACTACCTAATTTGTTTCTCAGAACAACCTTAGAAGCAGGTAAAATATGTATATTTATCCTAATTTTAGAGGTGTGACATGTAATACTCAGAAAGGTTAAATTACTTTTTCCAAAGTCAGAGCTAAGAAGAAAAGAATCAGGGTTCTAATATAACTCCAAACATAGCAAATATTAATAATAAAGCATAGTACAAACTCACAACTTATAATTTGTCTCTAGATAAATGTTTAAACATTCTTGTTAGAATTCAAACATCATTTATCAACTAACTTCATTTTAATTAAATGCACCTTAACAAAGTTCACAAAACTATGGATAGTAAGAAACAAAGTATTCAGAAATGACAGATTTTAAAAACTCTGTTGTATCAGAGTATCTGTTCTATCCACTTAGCTATACCCCAATGAAACTTTGTATCTGTTATTTAGTTAACTGAGAGAATATTATTAATCATGTTTTATATATGAGGAAACAGACTCCGAAAGGTTTAATAACTTACCTCCGTTTGAGCAGTTTGTACCTTGGTGGAACCAGAATTCAAAGAAATATATTTGTCTGTCCCCCAAGATTTTGCTAATTTCTAAGCCATGTAAACAATCAAGAAAAGAGTTATTTTTTTTAGGGATGCCTGGGTGGCTCTGTTTGTTAAGCATGTTCGGCTCAGGTCATGATCCCACCGTCCTGGGACTGAGTCTCACATCTGTCTCCCTATTCAGCGGGGAGCCTGCTTTTCCCTCTGCCTTCCTCTCCCCCTGCTTGTGCTCTCTTTTCTCTTTCTCTTTCTGACAAATAAATAATTTTTTTTTAAAAAGAGTTATTTTTTCAATGGTGGTAATCTTTTCTCAATATATACATATATCAAATCATTACACTGTATACTTTACATATATTACAAATTTGTCAATTACACCTTTATAAAGCTGAAAAATTTTGATATTTTGTGCTTCCCTGGATAGGCAATACTTTTATATTTCACATATAAATGTTTTCATTAAATATATAGGTTACCCTAAATGGAATTCCTCAGATGCTTAAGAATTCAAGATAAGAGGTATTTTGCAGAGTTTGAGGTTTATAGGGAGAAACTTGATGATAAGCTTGAGATGCATTTATACATTTCTTCTATATTTTAGAGTGTATGTGGAATAAATCTTTGCTGAGGGTTTGTGTCATACACTCTGTTAGGCTCTGAGGATACAGAGATGTTTAAATCATAGCTCTTTTTCTTAGGAAGCTAATAAGAGATTCATTCATTCATCTATTCAAGAAATATTTATTGAGCATCTAATGGAAAGATGGGCACAAAGAGAATGAGGTGTGTATTTACACCTCCATGTATTAAACTCCATGAAATACAAGAAGGGACTTAGTTCTAGAACTTTTTAATTATTCTAGTTTTTCATTTTTAAAGTTCCAGGTCAACTTAAAAGTGTTTATTTACAGCACCACTTACAAATGCTCCCAAACAAAAAGAAACATTATTTTCACTCATTTATGCTGCATAATGAATATATGTTGAGATTCACCATCTGCCCCAGTTTTGCTTATTGATATAGTGCTGTAAAGATGGCTAATTGCCAAGGTCAGAGGGTTTTGGGATAGCTGAACTTCAGTGTGACATCTTGGTCCAATTTACACATTGCAAGAAATATAATTGAGTCTTGTAATAATATATGGTCTGGTCATTTTAACTTGTCCCAATAATATCTGCTTATCTGGTCAAGCAAACAAAATACTCTGTGAAATTGCCTATCTTCATGTCCTGAGTTTTGTAAATCAGTGAGTCAATAGCTCAGAGAGGATTCAATTAATCGATAATAAAAGCAAAAGTCTAAAAAAAGACCAATAAATGTCTACTGTTTCCCTCTCTGTATAGTATTATAACTTTAGATCTCTGTTTTGTTGGCAGAGATTGTAAAAGTTAGATAATTCATGTATTTATATGCTTCAAGTAATAATACTTTTATTAGTATAAGAATTTCAAGACACAGTAAGTAAACCCTATGACATTCTATCTTTTTTTTTTTTTTTTTGACCATGGCTGATGTCAGTGTGTCAGTAAAAGCTGGAATGTCTGATTCTTACTAATTCTCAAATGCTTATAAAGTGACACATTTTATTTACACTTTTAAAGTGCATATTTAATTCTTTTCTTCTGTGAACATCAATATTTTTCTGCTCAGTGGATGAATATTGAGTAGGGCAACTTGCCAGCTCTCCACTGGAGAATTGGGATCTGGCACTCCCTCCACTTTCAAAAACAGGCTCAAGCAAGGCTCCTTGTTCACATAGGGCTCACATTAACAAGTAAACTCAAAATATCTTCAAACAACATGAGACACCCTGCTTTATGTACTTAAGGAAGGTCAGTAGTCTTTCTCATGCCAAGGAAAGCATATGATTTAAATTTCAGAACATGATTTCATCTAAAACTTGTAAAAATATTTTTGACTGGAAAGTTAAAAAAGAAAGGAGAGTTGTTGCTATTTGCATATGTTAACTCAATGTATTCTGTAACATTTCTCTAACAACCACAAGTTGTTACATACTTTATGGTCTACAGTGTAATTTTTAAAAAGTTATTAATCTTCCCAAATGACATTTTGTGCTTTTGTGATAAAATAGCTTTCCTACCAAGGAAATAAAGAGTATTTGAAACTCCATGTCAAGTAGCAGTAGGTGGGGAAAAAAACCTTTATGAATATATTCAAGAACAGCATGTTTAACCACTTACTTTTATTACTGTAAATTTATTTTGATTTGTCTTTGAAACCCAGCAGGAAGAGAAGAGAGAGAGTGCATGCAAGAGAACAAAAATAGCTCATTTAGGTGCATAAGGTTCTGTAGATGTAAATCAATCTCTCCTTCATTTCAAAGCCTAGAGTTTATTCTCCATTGTTTTCAAAGATGTTTCCATATATTACCCTGTTTTCATTCTTTCTACTGTTGGCATAATATGTACAAAGAGCAAGGAGACTGAACCAAATTTTAAAGTCTTGGTAGTTATAATTCAATTCCCTTTATGGGAACCAGGACTCTATATATAGTCCAAAGGAAAGCAGGGTGTTCCAGTTTTTTTTTTTTAAGATTTTATTTATTTATTTATTTGAGGGAGTGAGGAAGTGATGGAACGAGGGGGAGAGAGAGGAAGAAAGAGAGAGAGAGAGAACAAGCAGGGGGATGGGCAGAGGGAGAAGCAGATTCCCCACTGAGAAGGGAACCCAACATGGGGTTTAATCCCAAGAACCTGAGCAGAAGGCTGGTGCTTAACCAACTGATACACCCAGGTGTCTCCCACTTTTTTTTAAAATTTCTTTACTTTTTAAATTTTATATATATATATAAATTATATATATATATATATATATATATATATATATTTAGAGGTACAACCTGATGATTTGCTATGCATATACACAGTGAAATAATCTCTATTATATTCATTGTAGCATTAGTTATAATTGTCAACAGATGAAAATCTAAGCATCCATTAGTGGATGAATGAAAAAATCACAGGATATGTATGTATAGTGAAATATTATTTAGCCTTAAAAAAGAAGGCAATCCTGTCATTTGTGACAGCATGGATGAACTTGGAAGACATTATACTAAATGAAACAAGCCAGATACAGTAAGAAAAAGACTGCATGATCTCACATATGTAGAATCTAAAAAGTCAAATACACAGTAGCAGAAGGTAGAACAATGTAAACAGAGGCAGGGAGGTGGGGGAAATGAGGAGATGTTGGCTAAGAGTACAAAACAAAGAGTTTTTAGGTTACCAGTATAATCAGCTAGGGTTATCATTCTAGTTCCCTAGTGTTTTTGTTTTGTTTTGTTTGTTTGTTTGTTTACAACAGAGTATGACTTTAGCTACTTACCAACTCAACATGTTGAAAAGCTTAAAATTGTATTGGATTATTACTGTCATCATTCACATTTATTGAATGCCTACTACATGCAGTACACTGTGATCAGCTCTAGTCAGATATAATATCTAGCTGGTTTGAATGCAATTTTCTTGGAATTTAAAACCAGATTTTTTTTCCATTGATTGATTTTTTTTTCAATTTATTTATTTTCAGAAAAACATTATTCATTATTTTTTCACCACACCCAGTGCTCCATGCAATCCGTGCCCTCTATAATACCCACCACCTGGTACCCCAACCTCCCACCCCCCCGCCACTTCAAACCCCTCAGATTGTTTTTCAGAGTCCATAGTCTCTCATGGTTCACCTCCCCTTCCAATTTACCCAAATTCCCTACTCCTCTCTAACACCCCTTGTCCTCCATGCTATTTGTTATGTTATGTTAAACCAGATTTTTTTTAACATAATATGGATAGGACCCAAGGTCTAGAAATTCAAACCTCTTGATTTTTTCTTCTTTATTCTTTGTGTTTTGTAATTCCATTAGTAATTTCCTAGGATATTTGGGTATGAAAAAATATGCTGTTTACTTTTAAGTTTCCCACATGCATATAGGATGCAACTCTCTATATTTCTACCATAGTACTGACCAAGCTAAGGGTATCTGCCTTCAAAAAGCAATGATACTGAAGGCAGTTCTTTAAAGCAAAATAGAATCTTTCTTGCCAAGATAAAGAAATGGTTAATGAGAACATTTGAATGATACAAAATTACAACCAGCACTTGAACCTCTACCTCTTCCAATGCTTTATCCTCCCTCTCTCTCTCTATATATATATATATATTTTTTTTTCTCCTTTACTAAGTTTCTAAAGAATGAGAACAATGATGAAGCTGGAGTAGCTTCCTGCTTTCCCTGATACCTACCACTACATTCTGTTTAGGAATTATTAACATGATTTTTAGTATTATTAAGTAACAAATTCAAAAGTCTACTGTATCTGTTACATCTTCCACTTTAAGAAGCCAAAGAATACTACCGTTTTGTACTTGTGGCAGTTATAAAAAGAGAAATATATCCTAAAGGAATTTTACAAGTCATGAGGCTGTTTTTTACTGAGCCCTCTCAAATTCAGTTGCTCAGTATTGAAACAATTTAAAAATCCCCCTGCTTACTCTCCTTTTCTTTTTAATTTTCTTTTCTAATTCTTAAGTTCAGAATATTGTAGTCACTTAACTAATTCCTCTTCTTCATACCCAGGTAATACACAATATGCAAGTCTTGTTAGTATTATTTAGACATGTTTGTACCCCAAATTTATTCCCAAAGAAATTACATCATTCTAAAACACTATTCCCCCATGGATTATTACAGTCTACTTGTCTCTATAGTCTGTTTTCCCCCTAATTAAGTTCACCCAGTAAATCATGGCTAATCTACTTTCCTTCAGATGATACACCCATTGTATCATTCATCTTATCAAAAATCTATGTTACTTCCCTATTTGCTGGTATTATAGTTCATGACTTCCAAGGCCCTCTATAAATTGGGTGACCCTTAGCTTAATTGTTTAAGTCAATTTCCCACTTTTCCATAACACAATTATTCTGTTTCCATTAGACTAGTTTTATATGGTGCTGCTCTTATTGTCCAAATAATATTCAGGGTTCAAGAAGGTCATATTTCATCCATGAATTCTCTCCATACCACAGACTGTAGTAGGTAATTTCCTTCCCTACTCTCCTATAATATAAAACTTCTTTATGATTCCTTATGTTGGCACTTAATTTTATAGTTCAGATTTAAAAAATTATTTTAAGTGCTGTATTATTTTTATCCTATCTTCCTAATCAAAGTAGAAGCTTTTTGGGACATTGGGCATTATTTTACAGGTGCTTGACAGAATTTAGCATATCATTATACATTTAGTAGGTCATTATCAATGTCTATTTATAAAGAGAGTATCAATTTATTGATAAAAAGAGTTAAATGAGTTAAATCTCATTTCTGAATTTTTCACTTACTGCCACCAGACTGTACATCCAGGAAATGAGAACACTTGCCATGTATGCCTTCTTCCATCATTTAATTTAACAAAACAAAAGTATTTCCTAGTTTTACATAGCTTGTACACTTAAAAAGTTTTACCAAACTTGAACTAGTAATCTATGCTTTATTACAAAAGACTTTGGCAATTTTGTACAGATTGATAGTCATCACCTATTTTGCACTATAGGTAATTGAGCATTTCTAAATATAGATCAAATATGCCTTCATTTTTCTTTCCATTGTCATATATGTGGCCCCCACATTTTTAACACATGATTTACTGCAATGTATAACATACTTGTATTTTTCTCTTGGAGTCTTAATTACAGACTTTCAGAGTAGGAAAGAACCTTAAAGTTTATCTTTTTTTTTAATAAACATATAATGTATTTTTTATCCCCAGGGGTAAGGTCTGTGAATTGCCAGGTTTGCACACTTCACAGAACTCACTATAGCACATACCCTCCCCAATGTCCATAACCCCACCACCCTCTCCCAAACCCCCTCCCCCCAGCAACCCTCACTTTGTTATGTGAGATTAAGAGTCACTTATGGTTTGTCTCCCTCCCAATCCCATCTTGTTCCATTCATTCTTATCCTACCCCCTTAACCCCCCATGTTGCATCTCCACTTCCTCATATCAGGGAGATCATATGGTAGCTGTCTTTCTCCGATTGACTTATTTTGCTAAGCATGATACCCTCTAGTTCCATCCACGTCATCGCAAATGGAAAGATTTCTTTTGATGGCTGCATAGTATTCCATTGTGTATATATACCACATTTTCTTCATCCATTCATCTGTGGATGGACATCTAGGTTCTTTCCATAGTTTGGCTATTGTAGACATTGTTGCTATAAACATTTGGGTGCACGTGCCCCTTCGGATCACTACATTTGTATCTTTAGGGTAAATACCCAGTAGTACAATTGCTGGGTCATAGGGTAGTTCTATTTTAAACATTTTGAGGAACCTCCATGCTTTTTTCCAGAGTGGTTGCACCAGCTTGCATTCCCACCAACAGTGTAGGAGGGTTCCCCTTTCTCCACATCCTTGCCAGCATCTGTCATTTCCTGACTTGTTAATTTTAGCGATTCTGACTGGTGTGAGGTGGTATCTCATTGTGGTTTGGATTGTATTCCCCTGATGCCAAGGGATGTGGAACACTTTTTCATGTGTCTGTTGGCCATCTGGATATCTTCTTTGCAGAAATGTCTGTTCATGTTTTCTGCCCATTTCTTCATTGGATTATTTGTTCTTTGAGTGTTGAGTTTGCTAAGTTCTTTATAGATTTTGGACACTAGCCCTTTATCTGATATGTTGTTTGCAAATATCTTCTCCCATTCTGTCAGTTGTCTTTTGATTTTGTTAACTGTTTCCTTTGCTGTGCAAAAGCTTTTGATCTTGATTAAATTCCAATAGTTCATTTTTGTCCTTGCTTCCCCTGCTTTTGGCAATGTACCTAGGAAGATGTTGCTGTGGTTGAGGTCAAAGAGGTTGCTGCCTGTGTTCTCCTCAAGGATTTTGATGGATTCCTTTCTCACATTGAGGTCCTTTGTCCATTTTGAGTCTATCTTCATGTGTGGTGTAAGGAAATGGTCCAATTTCATTTTTCTGCATGTGGCTGTCCAATTTTCCCAATACCATTTATTGAAGAGGCTGTCTTTTTTCCATTGGACATTCTTTCCTGCTTTGTTGAAGATTAGTTGACCATAGAGTTGAGGGTCTATTTCTGGGCTCTATATTCTGTTCCATTGATCTCTGTGTCTGTTTTGTGCCAGTACCATGCTGCCTTGATGATGACAGCTTTGTAATAGAGCTTGAAGTCCGGAATTGTGATGCCACCAACTTTGGCTTTCTTTCTCAATATTCCTTTGGCTATTCGAGGTCTTTTCTGGTTCCATATAAATTTTTGGGTTATTTTTTCCATTTCTTTGAAAAAAATGGATGGAATTTTGATAGGAATTGCATTAAATATGTAGATTGCTTTAGGTAGCATAGACATTTTCACAATATTTATTCTTCCAATCCAGGAGCATGGAACATTTCTCCATTTCTTTGTGTCTTCCTCAATTTCTTTCATGAGTACTTTATAGTTTTCTGAGTATAGATTCTTAGCCTCTTTGGTAAGGTTTATTCCTAGGTATCTTACGGTTTTGGGGGCAATTGTAAATGGGATGGAATCCTTAATTTCTCTTTCTTCTGTCTTGTTGTTGGTGTAGAGAATTGTGACTGATTTCTGTGCACTGATTTTATATCCTGACACTTTACGGAATTCCTGTATATGTTTTAGTAGTTTTGGAGTGGAGTCTTTTGGGTTTTCCAGATATAGTATCATATCATCTGCGAAGAGTGATAGTTTGACTTCTTCTTTGCTGATTTGGATGCCTTTAATTTCCTTTTGTTGTCTGATTGCTGATGCTAGGACTTCTAGTACTATGTTAAATAGCAGTGCTGATAAGGGACATCCCTGCCATGTTCCTGACCTTAGCGGAAAAGCTTTCAGTTTTTTTCCATTGAGAATGATATTTGTTTTGGGTTTTTCATAGATGGCTTTGATATTATTGAGGTATGTGCCCTCTATCCCTACACTATGAAGAGTTTTGATCAGGAAGGGATTCTGTACTTTGTCAAATGCTTTTTCAGCATCTATTGAGAGTATCATATGGTTCTTGTTCTTTCTTTTATTAATGTATTGTATCACATTGATTTATTTGTGGATGTTGAACCAACCTTGCAGCCCTGGAATAAATCCCACTTGGTCGTGGTGAATAATCCTTTCAATGTACTGTTGAATCCTATTGCCTAGTATTTTGGTGAGAATTTTTGCATCTGTGTTCATCAAGGATATTGGTCTGTAGTTTTCTTTTTTGTTGGGATCCTTGTCTCGTTTTGGGATCAAGGTGATGTTGGCCTCATAAAATGAGTTTGGAAGTTTTCCTTCCATTTCTATTTTTTGGAACAGTTTCAGGAGAATAGGAATTAGTTCTTCTTTAAAAGTTTGGTATAATTCTCCTGGGAAGTCATCTGGCCCTGGGCTTTTGTTTGTTTGGAGATTTTTGATGACTGTTTCAATCTCCTTACTGGTTATGGGTCTGTTCAGGTTTTCTATTTCTTCCTGGTTCAGTTGTGGTAGTTTATATGTCTCTAGAAATGCATCCATTTCTTCCAGATTGTCAAATTTGCATAGAATTGCTCATAATATGTTCTTATAATTGTTTGTATTTCTTTGGTGTTAGTTGTGATCTCTCCTGTTTCGTTCATGATTTTATTTATTTGGGTCCTTTCTCTTTTCTTTTTGATAAGTCTGGCCAGGGGTTTATCAATCTTATTAATTCTTTCAAAGAACCAGCTCCTAGTTTTGTTGATTTGTTCTGTTGTTTTTTTCGTTTCTATTTCATTGATTTCTGCTCTGATCTTTATGATTTCTCTTCTCCTGCTGGGTTTAAGCTTTCTTTCTTGTTCTTTCTCCAGCTCCTTTAGGTGTAGGGTTAGGTTATATACTTGAGACCTTTCTTATTTCTTGAGAAAGGCATGTACCGCTATATATTTTCCTCTCAGGACTGCCTTTGCTCTGTCCCACAGATTTTGAACCATTGTGTTTTCATTATCATTTGTTTCCATGAATTTTTTTCAATTCTTCTTTAATTTCCTGATTGACCCATTCATTCTTTAGAAGGATGCCGTTTGGTCTCCATGTATTTGGGTTCGTTCCAAATTTCCTCTTGTGATTGAGTTTTAGTTTCAGAGCATTGTGGTCTGAAAATATGCAGGGAATGATTCCAATCTTTTGATACTGGTTGAGACCTGATTTAGGACCCAAGATGTGATCGATTCTGGAGAATGTTCCATGTGCACCAGAGAAGAATATGTATTCTGTTGTTTTGGGATGAAATGTTCTGAATATATCTGTGATGTCCATCTGGTCCAGTGTGTCATTTGAGGCCTTTATTTCCTTGTTGATCTTTTGCTTGGATGATCTGTCCATTTCGGTGAGGGGAATGTTAAAGTCCCCTACTATTATTGTATTATTGTTGACGTGGTTCTTTGATTTTTGTTATTAATTGGTTTATATAGTTGGCTGCTCTCATGTTAGGGGCATAGATATTTAAAATTTTAGGTCTTCTTGTTGGACAGATCCTTTGAGTATGATATAATGTCCTTCATCATCTCTTATTATTGTCTTTGGCTTAAAATATAATTGATCTGATATAAGGATTGCCACCCCTGCTTTCTTCTGATGTTCATTAGCATGGTAAATTCTTTTCCACCCCCTCACTTTAAATCTGGAGGTGTCTTCAGGTTGAAAATGAGTTTCTTGTAGACAACATATAGATGGGTTTTGTTTTTTTATCCGTTCTGATACCCTGTGTCTTTTGATTGGGGCACTTAGCCCATTAACATTCAGGGTAACTATTGAGAGATATAAATTTAGTGCCATTGTATTGCTTGTAAGGTGACTGTTACTGTATATTGTCTGTGTTCCTTTCTGATGTACTACTTTTAGGTTCTCTCTTTGCTTAGAGGACCCCTTTCAATATTTCCTGTACATCTGGTCTGGTGTTTGCAAATTCTTTCAGCGTTTGTTTGTCCTGGAAGCTTTTAATCTCTCCTCCTATTTTCAGTGATAGCCTAGCTGGATATAGTATTCTTGGCTGCATGTTTTTCTTGTTTAGTGCTCTGAATATATCATGCTGGCTCTTTCTCACTTGCCAGGTCTCTGTGGATAAGTCTGCTGCCAAGCTAATATTTTTACCATTGTATGTTACAGACTTCTTTTCCTGGGCTGCTTTCAGGATTTTCTCTTTGTCACTAAGACTTGTAAATTTTACTATTAGGTGACGGGGTGTGGACCTATTCTTGTTGATTTTGAGGGGGGTTCTCTGCACCTCCTGGATTTTGATGCTTGTTCCCTTTGCCATATTAGGGAAATTCTCTCCAATAATTCTCTCCAATATACCTTCTGCTCCCCTCTCTCTTTCTTCTTCTTCTGGAATCCCAATTATTCTAATGTTGTTTCATCTTATGGTGTCACTTATCTCTCAAATTCTCCCCTCGTGGTCCAATAGCTGTTTGTCCCTCTTTTGCTCAGCTTCTTTATTCTCTGTCATTTGGTCTTCTATATAGCTAATTCTTTCTTCTGCCTCATTTATCCTAGCAGTGAGAGCCTCCATTTTTGATTGCACCTCATTAATAGCTTTTTTTGATTTCCACTTGGTTAGATTGTAGTTCTTTTATTTCTCCAGAAAGGGCTTTTTTTCTCCCGAGAGGGTTTCTCTAATATCTTCCATGCCTTTTTCGAGCCCGGCTAGAACCTTGAGACTCGTCATTTTGAATTCTAGATCTGACATATTACCAATGTCTGTATTGATTAGGTCCCTAGCCTTTGGTACTGCCTCTTGTTCTTTTTTTGTGGTGAATTTTTCAGCCTTGTCATTTTTTCCCAATAAGAGTATATGAAGGAGCAAGTAAAATCGTAAAAGAGTGGCAAAGACCCCAGGAAAATACGCTTTAACCAAATCAGAAGCGACCCCAAATCATCGGGGGGAGAAAGGGGATAAAAAGAGGTTAAAAAAAAAAACAATTAAAAAAGAAAACAAATAAAGAAAAAGTATAAAAAAGAAATATATATATGTATATATATACATATATATTAGATAATATATACATATATATATTAGATAAACTAGTTTAAAAGTGTTAAAAAAGAAAAGGGTAAAAGTTAAAAAAAATTAGCAGAAAAAAAATTGAAAAACAAACCCCACAAATTAAATTAACTGCAAGACTATTGAATTATGGGGAGAAATCCATGAGTTCAGTGCTTTGCTTTCTCCTCCTCTGGAATTCTGCTGCTCTTCTTGGTATTGAACTTGCATTTCTTGGTAGGTGAACTTCGTCCTGGCTGGATTTCTTGTTGATCTTCTGGGGGAGGGGCCTGTTGTAGTGATTCTCATTCGTCTTTGCCCCAGGCAGAATTGCACTGCCCTTACCAGGGACCTGGCTGAGTAATCTGCTCAGGTTGGGTTTCGGGAGCTTTTGTTCCCTGAATGCTTTCGGTAGAGTTCCAGAGGATGGGAATGAAAATGGCGACCTACCAAGTCTCTGGCCCAGAGGAGCCAAATGTTCGGGGCCGCACTCCTCAGTGCGCCTTCAGAGAATAGTGCCCATTAACTCTCATCTCCCTGGCCTCTGGCTGCACTCCGAGCTCACCCAGGCTGAGACAGGTTCAAGGTAACCCCAAGCTGAGAGCTCACTCCTCATCTTCGTCTCTGTAGCCGGCTTCCCCATTCTAATACCTGCAAGCTCTGCAACACTCAGACACCCCTGATCCTTCTGTGACCCACAGGACCTGAGGCCACGCTGACTCCGTGTGGACTTCACCCCGGTTTAGCCTCTGGAGTGATGTCCCTCAGTGGAACAGACTTAAAAGTCCCGATTTTGTTGCTCCGATGCTTGCCGGGAGCCAGCCCCTCCCCTCATGGTCTATCTCCTGTCGCTTTGGATTCACTTCTCCAGTCCTACCTTTCAGAAAGTGGTTGATTTTCTGTTTCTAGAATTGCTGTTCTTCTTCTCTTTGATCTCCCATTGGATTTGTAGGTGTTTGCAATGTTTAGATAAGCTATCTATCTGATCTCCTGCTACCTGGTGTAGCCTCAGCCTGCTACTTCTCCACCATCTTGACTCCTCTCCTTAGAGTTTATCTTAATTTAAATGACCTATCCAATGCTTGACTCCCTTGTATGAAATTTATTTATTTACTTAACACATTTTCATTGAATATTTCACATGTACTATTCGCTCAAGCAGATAGTACTTGACTACATGTGGTGACTTGCAATTCAACCATGTGAAAGTGTCTATTCTATCAAATAATGCCTTGTTGATGTCTCCCTTCTATCTCACTAAAATCTTCCCTCTGAAATTTCCGTTCTTTGTCTCATTTTAGCTCTTAGAAAAACATAAAACAATTCTAGTATCTATTCTGGAGGACAAGCCACCAATATTTAAAATAACTGTCATGCTACCCTAAAGTAACATTATTCTTTCCTTTTCACATGACCTCAACTCCTCCCACAGTTTCCAAAATGATATGGTTTCAGGTCTCTTCACCACCCCGCTCATTTACCCTAAATATGTACCAGTGCTGTTCTTAGCAAGCTCATCAGATCTAATTATCATATTTTGCAACATCCCCTTCACTGAATTCAAATTCATAAATAATAAAGCCTACCTAGACACATAATCCATAAAAATATGTATTTCTTTAGCAAATGCAATAAAATAAATTTATTATAAAATAAAGTGCTTGCAGTGTGTCAGGTACAACTAAACTTTAAGATAAAAAAACACACCTTTCAGGATACAAAGTCAATGTGCAGAAATCAGTGGCTTTCTTATACACTAACAAGGAAAATACAGAAAGGGAAATTAGAGAATCGATTCCATTTACTATAGCACCAAGAACCATAAGATACCTGGGAATAAACCTAACTAAAGAGGTAAAGGATCTATACTTGAGGAACTATAGAACACTCATGAAAGAAATTGAAGAAGACACAAAAAGATGGAAGACCATTCCATGCTCTTGGATCGGAAGAATAAACATCGTTAAAATGTCTATACTGCCTAGAGCAATCTATACTTTTAATGCCATTCCGATCAAAATTCCACCGGCATTCTTCAAAGAGCTGGAGCAAATAATCCAAAAATTTGTATGGAATCAGAAGAGACCCCGAATCGCTAAGGAAACGTTGAAAAACAAAAATAAAGCTGGCGGCATCACCTTACCTGATTTCAAGCTTTATTACAAAGCTGTGATCACCAAGACAGCATGGTACTGGCATAAAAACAGACACATAGACCAGTGGAACAGAGTAGAGAGCCCTGATATGGACCCTCAACTCTATGGTCAATTAATCTTCGACAAAACAGGAAAAAATATACAGTGGAAAAAAGACAGTCTCTTCAATAAATGGTGCTGGGAAAACTGGACAGCTATATGTAGAAGAATGAAACTCGACCATTCTCTTACACCGTACACAAAGATCAACTCAAAATGGATAAAAGACCTCAACGTGAGACAGGAATCTATCAGAATCTTAGAGGAGAACATAGGCAGTAATCTCTTCGATATCAGCCACAGCAACTTCTTTCAAGATACGTCTCCAAAGGCAAAGGAAACAAAAGTGAAAATAGACTTCTGGGACTTCATCAAAATCAAAAGCTTCTGCACAGCAAAGGAAACAGTCAAAAAAACAAAGAGGCAACCCACGGAATGGGAGAAGATATTTGCAAATGACAGTACAGACAAAAGGTTGATATCCAGGATCTATAATGAACTCCTCAAACTCAACCCACACGAAACAGACAAACACATCAAAAAATGGGCAGAAGATATGAACAGACACTTCTCCAATCAAGACATACAAATGGCTATCAGACACATGAAAAAATGCTCATCATCATTAGCCCTCAGGGAGATTCAAATTAAAACCACATTGAGATATCACCTTACACCAGTTAGAATGGCCAAAATTAACAAAACAGGAAACAACATGTGTTGGAGAGGATGTGGAGAAAGGGGAACCCTCTTACACTGTTGGTGGGAATGCAAGTTGGTGCAGCCTCTTTGGAGAACAGTGTGGAGATTCCTCAAGAAATTAAAAATAGAGCTTCCCTACGACCCTGCAATTGCACTCCTGGGTATTTACCCCAAAGATACAGATGTCGTGAAAAGAAGGGCCATCTGTACCCCAATGTTTATAGCAGCAATGGCCACAGTCGCCAAACTATGGAAAGAACCAAGATGCCCTTCAACGGATGAATGGATAAGGAAGATGTGGTCCATATACACTATGGAGTATTATGCCTCCATCAGAAAGGACGAATATCCAACTTTTGTAGCAACATGGACGGGACTGGAAGAGATTATGCTGAGTGAAATCAGTCAAGCAGAGAGAGTCAATTATCATATGGTTTCACTCATTTGTGGAGCATAACCAATAGCATGGAGGACAAGGGGCATTAGAGAGTAGTAGGGAATTTGGGTAAATTGGAAGGGGAGGTGAACCATGAGAGACTATGGACTCTGAAAAACAGTCTGAGGGGTTTGAAGTGGCGGGGGGGGTGGGAGGTTGGGGTACCAGGTGGTGGGTATTATAGAGGGCACAGCTTGCATGGAGCACTGGGTGTGGTGAAAAAATAATGAATACTGTTTTTCTGAAAATAAATAAATTGGGAAAAAAAAAAAAAAAAAAAAAAATAAAAAAATAAAAAAAAAAAAAAAAAAAAAAAAAAAAAAAAAAAAAAAAAAAAAAAAAATAAAAAAAAAAAAAAAAAAAAAAAAAAAAAAAAAAAAAAAAAAAAAAAACACACCTTCAAGTTCTCCAAGTGTCCTCTTGGGGGCAAGCAGCACCCCCAACAATGTCCTCATAATGCACCCTTCTAGTGGATCAATAAGGTGGCCAATTATAATTGTGGCAACTCACATATAATCTAACCTACTTATAAGGAGTAAAATTATCTCTTGCTTCAGTCTTTGTACTACACTTATATTAATATAGCCTAAAATCAGAGGACCATTCACTCATCGAACTTACTATCAAATAAAGTCCCAAAGTTTCTAAGTGTGAAGATACATTGCTTCCATTTTACACTTAAATATTTTAAATATGGAAATACAGTGCATATTCCCATTAAGTGTAGCCATGCCAAATGTGGGAAAGTGCTCCAATTTATTTATCTATATATCTATATATCATCTATATCTATATCTATATATTTCTGTTAGGTATAATATGTACTCCACTTTCCAGTTCAATTTTACCTATAAATTTGATCAATATTCCTTTCATTTCCTTATTTTAAAAAAAACTGGGAGAGACAGAACCACCTAGGAAACCTCTAGGAAATATACTGAGAATATCTAATATAGTTGAAACAATACGGCTGACTGTTTAAGAAAGCTCACTCCAGAGTCACAGAATTTGATAAAATCAATGCTTTGCTACTTCACTGGCTGTACAAACTTGGAAAACTCGTGTCTTAGTTACATCATTAGCCAAATGAGGTTGAATATAGTATTTTCATAGAGTTGTTTTGAAGAACTAAAATTATAGATTATGGGTCAGGTGCTTCTTAAATATGTAGCAAATATTTTAATGTTTCAAGAACTCAAGTCTTGTACTGTGTTGAGTCAATGCCCAGCCATCATTCTTGATCAATCAACTATTTACAAATCTGGGAAACATTAGTTCCCTAATGTATACATTATTTATTGTTGTGGATCAAATTACCCCAAAATATAGTAACTTAAAATAAAACAAATTTATTATCTCACAATTTTTGTAGATCAGGAAAATTTGGGCATAGCTTATCTGGGTCTCTAAAGCTGAGGGTCTTTCATCAGGCTGCAATCAAGATCTCAACCAGTGCTGTGGACTCATCCCATAGCCTATCTAGGACAGGGGAGGAGAAATCCACTTTCAAGCTCACCCATGTGGCTGTAGGCAGTTTGACTTCAACACAATTCACAATATGCATCTGGCATTCTCTCAGAGATAACTAGGGAAAGAATAAGAGAGGGATGGTGGGGGCATAGAGAGGAATGTCAGTCTTTCAGGGAAGTGACATACCATTATCTTGCCATATTCTGGGGGATACTATAGAATACTCTATTGGGAAGTTCAATGCAAGAGGAGGAGATTACATAAGGGTATGGAAACTAGGAGACAGGAATCATTAGGAGCCACCTTAGAGGTTACTTACCATACCTAGCAAATGCTGACAGGGCAAGGTAGGAAGGTCTGGGGACCACCCAGGTTTTGGTAGCTCTCCAAATCTATCAGTAGTCAGGCACTGGGACTGGAGCATATTGTCTTGCTTGATCCCATCCTCATGCTGCACTTACACCCACCCTTTTTTTTTTTTTTTTTTTTTGCCCTGGCAAAGGCTAAGAAAAGAATATTGTAGTAGACACAGTGCAATAGGAAAAAAGGCATGACCATCGGTTGCAATCTCATCTCTACTAATTAGCTATTTCAGTTCACCTGAAATAGGTTCACCTATGAAATAGTTCACCTCAGTGCCTTCATCTGTAAAGTTGAAAGAATGCCCTTTATTATGCAGATTTGTTGTGAATAACAGCAACAATATATGTAAAACCATAATGCAACATAGGTTATCAAAAACCAGGGGCGCCTGGATGGCTCAGTGGGTTAAAGCCTCTGCCTTTGGCTCGGGTCATGATCTCAGGGTCCTGGGATCGAGCCCCGCATCGGGCTCTCTGCTCCTCCTCTCTCTCCACCTGCCTCTCTCTGCCTGCTTGTGATCTCTGTCTGTCAAATAAATAAATAAAGTCTTAAAAAAAACACAGAGGCTATTATAATTAAATATAAGATGTGTATATTTTTAAATATATGCAAATACATGTGAATGACAAATTCTAATTTAAAATATATATGATGACTAGGTCCTTGAAAAGATCCTGATACATAATAGTTATCCATATAAGTGTCTGGTGAATAAACTTGGCCTCTTTTCCTGAACCTTCCATTTATTTTTTTATCACCTAGAATGGCAATTCATTGAAGGGAAAGACTTTATGTCTCATAAATATTTGTATTTCCCAATATCTAATACCTACTTAGCATATCATATGCATATAATAAATCATTATAAAATAAATGAAACCATTAGTTATTAATCATTCACATTTCAAACTACCTTATTGCCTTATCATCTTGCCCACTTTTCAAAACTCATTTTTCCCCACAAATATATCTGTGATAAACTCAAATGCATGTTCTATAACATGTCTCTTTAGTCAGATGACATATTGTAAAGTGATTGTTTAGTCTTTAAGTTGCTTATTGAAGAATAGTATTATAAGGGCAACCTGAAGGAAATTAGGATATAAGCAAAGTCAATATTCTGTGATCTCCCCAAATTTTCTAATTTTTTCTTCTTAAAATATTTTAACCATTTTCTTCTCCTTCTATTGTTATTTTCTTCATGTCCTTTTCTTCTAAGCAATCCTTCCTATCGTTGATTCTATTATTATTGATGATAACAAGTCAATAACATTTTCATGTATATTCATGACCAGCTGGGAGAGGAACTCTACTTGTAGTATTTATGATATTGTGGTACCTAAATTGGGGGAACTTATAGAAATATTGGGGTTTTCTTCCATGTCCCTTAAATTCAATATTTACTACTCTACATCAGTCTATGATAATTATAACTTTAGAGTTATAATAAAACTAATGGTTTTTGTTGCTCACAGCTCACAGGTAATAATTCATTTATATTTTATGCAGTTATAAAACATTTATATATATATATGCATTTATATATTCAATTAGGGAATATTTATATATTTTATATGCCTTATTTCCATAATTAACTGAGGTTGCTTTTAAGAATAAAATTCAACATTGATGAATGAATAGATAAAGAAAATGTGGTATATGTATACAGTGGAATATTATTCACTCATAAAAAAGAATGAAATCCTGCCACTTGCAAGCACATGGATAGAGGTAAAGAGTATAGTGCTAAGTGAAATAAATCAATCAGAGAAAGATAAATATCATATGATTTCACTCTTAAGTGTAACTTAAGAAACCAAACAAATGAACGAGGGGAAAATAAGAGACAAACCAATAAGTAGACTTCTTTTTTTTAAATAAGTAGACTTTTAAATACAGAGAACAAACTGATGATTTCTATGGGGGGATGTGCAGGGGTATACGTGAACTAGGTGATGGGGATTAAAGGGAATACTCATCATGAGAACTGAATAGTGTATAGAATTGTTAAATTGCTATAGTGTACACTTGAAACTAATATAACATTGTATGTTAACTATATAGGAATTAAAATTAAAAACTTAGTTAAAAAAAGAATAAAATTCAAAAAATCACAATCAGGAAGGATCAAGAAAGAAAAGGTGGAAAGGTTTATATAGTTGCTATGATTAATATCACGTTTGTGTTTGTGCTTCCTTGCAGTCAAGACAGGGGAAGTAAATTATTGTTACCATATACTGAACACGTATAATGTACCAGAAACTTTGTGAGGTGCTTTGAAACAATACCTATCTTCACTACAACCATGGAGAATAGGTATTATTCTCATTTTACAGGGGAAGTTACTAAGGTTGGTAAAACTATCTTGTCTAGTATCACAAAACTAAATTCCTAAGTGGAGCCAAGATTCAAATCAAGTCAAACTCTCTGACTTCATAGTTTGCACTCATATATTTCTCATGGTCAGAAGGGATAAACATAATAACTCCACAGAGATAAAAGATTTGGCATTAAATTATAAAATTAATTTTAAGTGTGACATTGTAGAAAGGGGACATTGAGCAATATGATAAGCAATGCCCTTCATAACAGATTTACAATAAATGCAGAAGTGATATCCGTATAGCTGTTTGGATCTTTTTTAAATGGCCTTTGATAACTGCCTAAAGTGTAACATTAAAGTGCAAGTGAGTGAAACTGATCCAGCAAATATTGAGCTAATAGGATCCTGTGATCCAGGATGTCTGGTGGCCTGATCTAATTCAAGAATAAAATTGAAATTACATGAATCAGGCTTCAGAATGCTACTACATTTTATTAGCAAGGGTTAATAAAAGCCAAATTCATTTGTTCATTCATTCAGCAAATGTGTATGGGCCATCTATATGCCAGGTACTGTGATAGGTTCTAGGAATCTAAATATGTTTTTAAAAATATTCCTACTTCAAAGGAGTTTGCACTTACTTTAGAATTAGACAAGTCAATTCCTGCAATGAAGAATGTTAAGTGCCATAAGGGAAGTGTGTACTATTGTACAAAAGCCCTCAAACCTACCTGGTGGAGTCAAAGAGGTTATCATAATGGGGGTAACTTTTGAAATATGACTTGAAGGTAACAAAAGTTCTTCGCTTTAAGCTGGTTAAATTAGAGGTGGTTGATCAAATAGCATGAAGAGCTGGTTTCTGTTCTACCAGTTAAACAGAGATCCAAGGTCTCTAAAATTTCAGTCAGCATTATTCAGCAAATACTGATTGTTTCTATGATATGCTAGATACTGGAGATACAGTAGTGAGCACAATGGATACTTCTTCTGTCCTCATGGAGTTTTTGTTCACTCTTTTAGTAGATAGGGATATTAAACAAAGCATCACAGAAATAACCATGCAATTTCACCTGTGGTAAATTCCATTAAAATAAAGTTAAGGGGATCTCTATGTATGATAGACCTGACCTAGTCTGAGGACTCAAAAAGGGTTTCCTTAAGAAAGTGACACCTTGTTCCTTGTCCTCCATGATATTTGTTATGCTCCACAAATAAGTGAACCATGAGAGACTATGGACTCTGAAAAACAGTCTGAGGGGTTTGAAGTAGCGGGGGGGTGGGAGGTTGGGGTACCAGGTGGTGGGTATTATAGAGGGCACGGCTTGTATGGAGCACTGGGTGTGGTGAAAAAATAATGAATAAAGTTTTTCTGAAGATAAATAAATTGGAAAAAAAAAAGAAAGTGACTCCTTAACTAAAATCTGAAAGGTAAGGAGTTAGCAAGGTAAGTTTCCTGTGTATGGTAAAAGGTAGGGAGACACCACAGATAGAAAGCATTCAAGCCACAGAAAGCAACATGCAAGAAAGGATCCAAGGCATGAAGTTATATAATATAAATTGATGAATTTTAAAATGGCCAGAGTGTCTGGAACAGGAAAAGTAATGAGAAGAAGGTAAAAATGTGGCTGGAGAAAATGGGTCATATGCTGGGCCTTATAAGTTGCTTTAAGAATTTGAGCCTCGTGGGGCACCTGGGTGGCTCAGTGGGTTAAAGCCTCTGCCTTCGGCTCAGGTCATGATCCCACGGTCCTGGGATCGAGCCCTACATCGGGCTCTCTGCTCAGCGGGGAGCCTGCTTCCCCCTCTCTCTCTGCCTGCCTCTCTGCCTACTTGTGATCTCTGTCTGTCAAATAAATAAAATAAAAATCTTAAAAAAAAAAAAAGAATTTGAGCCTGGTGGTGGGTATTATGGAGGGCATGTATTGCATGGAGCACTGGGTACTGTGCATAAACAATAATTCTGGAACAATGAAAATAAATTTTGAAAAATTGAAAAAAAAGAATTTGGGTCTTTATCCTAAGACAGTAGCATTGGTTTGTTTAAATCAGTACAGTGACATGACTATATTTGCATTTTTGAAACACCACTCTAACTGCAGTGTGGAAAACTGAATGGAAGAAAGCAAAAATGGTTGTAGGAAAATCAATTAGGAAGCCATTACTTGTCAAGCTAAAATAGTGGCTTAGGAAAAGATGGTAGTAATGGAGAGAGTGAGAATTGAGTTGAATTGAAACTGTTATGAGAAGGACACTGGGCCTGGATTATAAGGAATCATTGTATGTCAGGAATAATTCTTAGGACTCTAGTTTGCACATCTGGATGGATGGTGGTACTAGTCATTAAGATAGGAAGCAATATACTTAAAAAAAAGATAAGAGGCAATCAAAGTTCAGGAGTTTGGGGGTCAAAATCAAGACCTTTAGTTTATATATGCTGAATGTGAAGTTCTGTTTTGATACCAAGTAGGAAGTTGGACATGTCAGTTCAAGGTAAAGATAAAGAATTAGAAGAAATTTGTATATATGGTGGAGTTGAAATTAGGAGTAAGTTGGTGTCTAAGTTAGGAAAAATAATGACTCAGCATCTGTATCAAATTAAGGCACTACAGAACATGGAATAGAATTATTTGTCAATGAACTTTAGAGGCATAATCTCATTCATGCCTTCCTTTATGTACCTTATCTGACATTAGAACATAATCAACATACTTTTTTCAGTCACTTCTGTCCAATTTAACTACAATCAGCAGGTGGAAAAAACCCTAAATCTAAACAAAGATCTACTCTTTGTACAGGGATGCATATTTATTTTGATATCAGTATCTGTTGGCAGGAGGAACCCTAATATGGCTGGTTCACAGAACAAAACCTTTCAAACTATCCGTTGATAATCTAATATAATCCCATATAAATGTTTATCTATAGACTGGAAAGATAATAAGGAATGATGAGCTATACATGAGTATACAAAAAGCTAGCTCTGCAAACATTGTATCCCTGCATGTACTAGACTTTGGTAATGGTAAGTGTGCATTGTACTGCAGTGTGCACTCAAAAACCCTCATTACCATAGCCAAGTTATTCTTGTAAAGCTAAGTAAGGGAAAGCCATTAGGGTTTACATGTTCCGTGTGTGTGTGTGTGTGTGTGTGTGTGTGTGTGTGTGTGTGTTTGAAGTTATCCTCTAGATAATATAAATAACTTCAAACAAGTTATGTGACATTATTCTATTTATTTAAACACTTTTTTAATCATCAGAAAAACCTCAGAGCACAGGTGATATTATATAGGTAAGGGACATATACAGGTAAGGGACAAAATGCAAAGGGTGTATACCAACTGACCCAGTTCCAAGGCTAGCAAACCATAGAACTAGAATCCAAACCACATTATGTGGCTCTGAAGTCTACTCCTTTGACCAATGAATGCACTGTTGTGCCTTCCATAAAACAAATAATGGCACTGAATCTGCTCTCTTATTAAACAAAGACCAAGTTTGGGCTCTGACGCATTCCTTCCTCTTAGAGAAGTTGGAAAGGGGTAGGGCAAAACAGAGGTCATGGAATCAAAATTACCTTCTTCCCTATGATTCTGTTTCCAGTAAATTAAATAATGTGATAACTCTTTCCTTTATTCCCCCATCTGACACCATATGACTTTAGTAGTGCCTTGGTAGGGAAAACATAGCCTGCTGAGTCATCTCTACCAGTTTCTGCATCATGAGGTTTGGAGGAAGCCTTCACAGCTGCTTATCTTAGGAAACTTGACAAGATCACAGCTTGGAATGGTAGGACTGTATTTTAATTAGAGACTAGGTGAAAATTTATCCAATGTAATAATTCAAGAGTAGTTTGCCTTATGTATATTATAAATAACAAGGTATCATTATTATATATTATTTTAAAATAAGCTTAATTAACTATATTTTATTTTTTAGGGTTTTATATTTATTGATAAAGATAATCCAAGGTCTGTACATTCAAATGAAGACAAGATGTCAAAAATAGTATTAAGGAGCCCCTTACTTTATATCATTACACAATACATCAGAAATGATTATATAATCCCATTTCTGAAGCCAGATGCCTTTGTACCTGAGAATCTGTTCCAATCTATTAAGTCTATATTCATAAAATCTATTTTTGTATAGAAGAATACATAAAATAAACTTTCATAATTGAATATTTCTACAAAAAGACTAGTTACTGGCCCATCTGTTCCACTATTATCCCACTTTTCTCTTTCTCTTTTAGCTTTGAGGCTAAAATTAGTAATATTTTCAAAATAATTTGAATCATACCTAATAGCCAAACTTATATTCATGCTACCATAGTGAAATAAATCTTCTGCCTTAACTAATTTTAAATTAGTAACCTAACTTATTTACTGACTAAATAGACCTTTTTTTTTCATTCAGAGATTAGAAAGCTGGACAGACAGTTGATAAAATTGTCCAATAAGAGAGATAAATAGAATAATGTCTCCTATTAGAGAGATAAATAGAATAATGTCACATAACTTGTTTGAAGTTATTTATATTATCTAGAGGATAACTTCAAACAAATTATGTGGCATTATTACAAATCAACTAAAATCCTTCATTTTTACAACTCAAGTAATTTGATTTCGAAAGATCTTACTTCCACTTTTTGATATTTCATTTTGCTTTCTCTCCTTTATTAGTTCATTAACAGGAAAATTACAAGTTTTATAAACCATTTAGTGCATATCTAGAACTATACGGTGGTGTGAATGAAGTAGGAAATGTTACATAAATCCGTGAGGACTTTGTAATCTGATTAAGAAAATAACATTTAAAAATACGAAGTAACTAGCGAATAGGATAAGATTGTGGTCTGAAACCACTCATATAAATCCTCATCCAGTGGAGGGGAATCTGTAGGGGAAATAGGTATGGCTAATACAAATTTATCCAGGGGTGTGTTAGTAGCAAAAAGTAGTAACAAATACAGAAGTAAACTAGTAATGACTAACAAGATTTTTGCACTCATTCACAGTGGCCCTCATAGGTAACAAAAATACCTAATAGAGACCCTGACACTCAGGAGACCATGCAGACACCTGAAATTTTATCATGTCATTTCATATACTACTTTAACTATAAATGTACTGTGTATAACTTCAGGTTTTAGCAGACATTGTGGTTTCCTAAAAATGGAAGTAATCAGATACCAATAATGAAGGTTCAAATTTGCAAGCTGATACACAACACTCTAAATTTCTCAATATCAATTGACTCTGGTCTGTAAATCTTACATCTTTAAATTAAAAACTCAGAAAAATTTGGAAGTATAAGCATAAATTAAATGTGTTGCATATACTGTAATTTTATTTTTTATTATTTTATGTTAGTCATCTTACAGTACAGCACTAGTTTTTGATGTAGTGTTCCAAAATTCACTGTTTACATATAACACCCAATATTTTAGATGAAATTATCACACCTCATTTATCAATACAAAATAGTAATCTGAACAGTGACTATAAACACATTATACATAAATATTACATAATTATATTATCAAAGAATTGGGAGAGACATAATGCCTAGACTATTTATACAGGTGTTATTTTACAACAATGTAGGCACATATTATTATATTTCATATTAGTTAAAAAGAATTTGTAAAAAAGAAAATATATCTCATTAATCATATTTTGCCTTTATATATAATTTGGAGTGTTATATATAAGAGGCATTCAGTATTTATTCCTTTATTTTAGGAATTCTGACCATGTTTCAAAAGTGCACAGGATACAACATCTCTAAAATTTCCATCACAGGGACAGTTTACATGGTTTTTAAAGAGATGTAAATAGAAAAATTGTACTTATTGAATAATATAGGGCATTTATTAGTCTTCAAAGCTTTGGAGTTAGACATGGATTCCACAACATGTCTTTACCATTTACTAGCTGTGTGACCATGGGGGAGTTATTAGTCTTACCGGGCCTTAGTCCCCTCATTTTAAAATATGGCTTTAAAAATAGAACCTGCCATACAAAGTTATTGTGAAGCTGAATGTGCATTTGAAATGTTTAGCACAGTCCTCCAGCCAATGACACAAATAGGCTCTCAATAAATAATAAATGTTATAAGAATTATTTACTTTTACAATTGAAATATATCTATGTTTAGCAATCTATACGTATCTGTATCTATCAATCTCCCAAATGTTCAGCCTTTACAATGGTAAAAAGTATGCCATGAAGTCTTACTATATAACATCCATTGTTCTGCAGTGGAATTAAAATAAAACATTATGGTAAATTAAATTAATTTGTAGTCATTTATTGTTTAGTAATATGAGTTCTAATTATGAATTGGTCAACATGTTTTTCATTGTCACTCCTTCTGCACCACCCTCACTCTTCTGATAGGGCATTAAACATAGGGTGGAATAAGGGAGAGGTGTCTGTATTGGTATGTATCAGCTGGATGGCAGTGGTGCAAAGGGCCTATGGTTTTTGTTCTTGGAGTCTGCATTTGAGGTGAAGGTGCAAAAGGGCTCGGAGAAGGAGTAGAAAAACAACAACAAAGTAACTCCCATGCTCTCCCTTGATTGATCAGAAAAGTTAATTCACATCCTCACATTCACCCACTCAGCAAACAAAGTTTTGGGAAGAAGACTGGGGTATCTGCGAGCTGATATCAGCTACCAGTCTCTCATGTCACTGTGCAATTGAGCATGTCTAAATATAGGCTTGCCAGCCAAATTGGTTGCTCTGAAGCTGCAAACCCAGATATGGAGCATCCAAATTCTGAAGCTGCTAAATCCATAATCTGATTAACCACACTTCATAGTTGTGACTATGTGGTTACGTCCTTCTGGAAAGTTCTTCCCCATCTGTGCCTATGGATATCCATGAATTCCTCCCCTCACTCCCATACCCCAGGGGCCATCCCATGCAAGACAAGTCTATGCCCAGGCACCTAGGATTCCTTCTGGGACTGACCGTGGGGACTGAACCTTTCTTTCCTCCCTGGAGCAGCGAAAGAGGTAAGCCTCTCCTATATCTCTTCTACTCCACTCCAGGGTTCCTCTCTGGGGTTCAAGAGACCTCCAAACCATGGAGGAACACCCTTGTCTTATCCCCAGCCCCCACCGGCATCTTCAATGCAGTCCTCAAGGTTCCCGAGGCTGCCCTGGACCACAGGGTCCTCACTTTACCTCCAGCAGGAAATGCAGCCCAGGCAACTACATTTGGAACACACCCCTTAGGGATTATGGTGTGGAAACTCAGGGACCTCAATTTGAGAATTAAGAAGAAATTGTTTGAAAATTTATAACACACTCCCAACGGAGGGGCTGAAACAGGTATGCTGCAAGGACAGACCTAAGAGGTGGGTCTCCCAGACTCTGCTAAACATCCCCATTCTTTGCCAAGTTTGAAGACTAATTACGGCAAAGGATTTCCTAGGATTGCACTAAGCACACGTTTGTGCATATAGCATAATTGTTAGAGCTCCTTCTAGCTTCATACTTGACTTTATTTTAGCTTTCAGATTTTAAGTAGGGATTTTAAGAAGGCTAGTTGGTTGCTATCCTGAGGATAGTGAAACCCCTGGAGTCAGATAGCAAGAGGTCCTGGGCAGGCGCACTAGGATGTGTCCTCGGAAGCCGGCTGGGGATCCGGGAGCGCTGGCTCTGGGTGAGTTTCCCCACCGCGGGCTCCATTCCCCCCACTTCCCGCCCCTCTCCGACCCCTCCCAGCCTGGCGTGTGCTACCCTGCGCCCCTCGCTAGCTCTAGATCGGCTGCTCCTGCTGCCTCCGCCCCCTCACACTGGGTCCCCCAGCATCGTCCTCGTCCCACTCAGACTTCGCTCCAGCCGCCCCGCCAGCCGCACTTCCCGCCCTCGCCTAGATCCCGGCCGCCGCCGCCGCCGCCCTTGTAGCTGCACTCCTTTCGCGATCCGCCCGCGATCCGCCCGCGCCCCGCTCCCTCGGGACCGCGTTCCAAGCCCGGCCCGCCGCCCCCGCCGCCCTCTCCTCTTTCGTCGCTGCCGCGCCCGGGACTCGGTAGGCTCCGTGCCCTGCGGTCGCGCCCGCCTCCTGGCCCCTGAGAGCCAGACCTCTCGGCTAACGCGGAGGCGCCGCGGTCCTCGCCGCCGCCACGGCCGACACGGGTGCCACGCGCCGCCGCCGCCGCCGCCGCGCCGCCGCCGCCACTCGCCCGCCGCCCACTATGGCCCCGCAGCAAACAGGTAGCAGGAAGCGGAAAGCACCCGCGATCCAGGCGGGCGCCGCAACCTCGTCGTCTCAGATCTCCGCGGCGGCTGACGCAGAGGGGCCGCTGCTGCCCAAGAAGCAGAAGCGGCCGGCAACTAGGCGCTCGTTGGTCCACTACCTGAAGGGCCGCGAGGTGGGCGCATGGGGCGGCGCCGGGCTCTCGGGCTCAGAGGGCGAGCTGCGAAGCTGTGCGGTGCAGAAGCTGCCTGAGCTGTTGAGGGAGCGCGAGCTGGCCCTGGGCACACTCAACAAGGTGTTCGCGTCGCAGTGGCTGAACGCCAGGCAGGTGGTGTGTGGCACCAAGTGTAACACCCTCTTCGTGGTGGATGTGCACTCGGGTCAGATCACGCGCATCCCCCTCATGCGGGATCGGGGGCCCTGGTTGGCCCGGGCTCAGCAGACCTGCGGTATCCACGCCATCGAGCTGAATCCCTCCAAGACGCTTCTGGCCACTGGGGGTGAGAATCCCAACAGCCTGGCTATCTACCAGCTGCCCACCCTGGACCCCGTGTGCCTGGGCGACCGCCATGGCCACAAGGACTGGATTTTCACTATCGTCTGGATGAGTGACACAGTGGCTGTGAGCGGCTCCCGTGACGGCACAGTGGCGCTGTGGCGGATGGATCCCGACATGTTCAATGGCAGCATCGCTTGGCACAATGACGCTGGTCTTCCTGTGTACGCCCACATCCGTCCGAGGGACATGGAGACCATCCCCAGGTCCAGCACCAGCCCCAGTAACCGCAAGGTGCGGGCTCTGGCCTTCAGCGGCAAGAACCAGGAGCTGGGAGCGGTGTCCTTGGACGGCTACTTCCACCTGTGGAAAGCCCGCAGCACTCTGTCCAGGCTGTTGTCCATCAGGCTGCCTTACTGCCGAGAGAACGTGTGCCTGACCTACTGTGATGAGTTGTCCCTGTACGCGGTGGGCTCCCAGTCCCATGTCTCCTTCTTAGATCCACGCCAACGTCAGCAGAATATCCGGCCCCTGTGCTCCCGAGAGGGCGGCACAGGTGTGCGCTCGCTGAGTTTCTACCAGCATATCATCACCGTGGGCACAGGCCATGGCTCCCTGCTCTTCTATGACATCCGCGCCCAGAAGTTCCTGGAGGAGAGGGCCTCAACCAGCCCGGATGCCTCTCCTGGGCCCTCAGGAAGGAAGCTCAAACTCACCTGTGGCAGAGGCTGGCTCAACCACGATGACCTGTGGGTGAACTACTTTGGTGGGATTGGCGAGTTCCCCAATGCGCTCTACACCCACTGCTACAACTGGCCGGAGATGAAGCTCTTCGTGGCTGGGGGACCTCTCCCTTCAGGCCTCCATGGGAACTACGCAGGCCTCTGGAGCTAAGGATGGCTGCTGTGTTTTCAAAGTGCCCAGATTTACCTTCCAGACCCCTCTCACTTTCCTTCCTCATGCTGCGTTTGTGCTTTTTAACTCAGTGTGATGTTCGTCTTCCAGGTGGAAATTCAATTTATCTGTCCGTAGTGTATGAGAGAGAGAGAGAGAGCGAGCACGAGAAAGTGATCCTTGGGCAATCAAAACTTGTCTTTAGGATTTTCCTGTATCCTCCACCCCGACACAACCATCTTTTTTGCCTTCTCTTACAAAGAATTTTGTCTAATCCTTAATTGTGTTCTCTGAGTGGTTGACATATGCTTTTTCTTTAGGCTGATGTAGACATGGTTCCCACTACAATTTAACTTCACTTTTACCAGTATTTCAACAGTATATTCAGGTCGTGTACACGTTTCATATGTATGGTATTTGGGGAAAATGTGTGCTAAGAAGTATCTTTTGAACTAGTTGAAGGAACTACCCATCATATATATAATAGGGCAGGTGCTTAGCCCTGGTCTAGAAAATGCATTACAAGATCTAGATGCCACCATTTGGCACCTGTTTCATTTTGGATTTTGGAACCTGGATTTTGGAACCTGGCTGTTTGTTTGTATATTTTTGGTACACAAAATATTTAAAAATATGTTTTCTTAGACAAGAAATTTTACAGTGATGTTCATCTTATTAATCACGATTTTGATTATTCAGCTGAATTTAGCATCTGTATCTCTAGGCCCTCAGCCTTTTTGGTTAAAGCTGCTATATTATGGCCTGCTTTCCTCGGTAGCATTTATGCTACAGAATTCCATAGCTAATCAAAACTGTCCTGTAAGTGCAGAACAATCAGGGAAGTACTTTTGAGGGGTGAACATTTCTTTAAAGTTTAGGTAACACTATCTAGGTAGCCATTTACAGAGAAAGGTCAGCTGTTGTGTTCAATGTGGACGTTATTGACAACTTTTTTATTGTATACATGGTAATTCTTTTATCTGGATTTGAGTATGTGACGTATTGCTGAAAAAAATATAACATGTTTCGTATTTTAGCAATTAAGTGCTAGGTTAAAGTTTTTGGATGCTTATATATACACTTTATTTTTTTTTTAGTTGTCCTTCTAGGAATATATTTATCAAAGTCAGAATCTTCCTGGAGAGAAACTGAAGCTGAAACATCAGCTGTGCACACATTAACTGTGTACATTTGTTTTTGAAAAGCAAACTTGTGCTGCTATCATAGGTTAAAAGAGTTAGTAACATCTTGAATAACTTATCAAAATATACTTGCTATAAGTTGGGAAAGTTAGGTATCTTGTGTTTTTAAGATGATTTAACAAACCTTTTTATTTATGAAAAAATTACATTTTGTGCTTATAGCTACCTGACATGTTCCCATGTGAGGAAATGGCATATATATACCATTTTACATATGCATATATTCCTAATATTTTAAACTACATGTATTAAGACTTGGTCTTCATTTTTATTTTTTTTTAAGTTAAGTAACACACATGCATGACCAAAAGAATCATACTGTATAAAGAGTGTACAGTGAAAAGTAAGCCCCATACCCTAGGATCCATGACCTCTTGCCCAAAGATCACAAGCAGTACATTTTGTGTCTGTATCCATTTAGAGATGGTTGATACATATATAAGTATATATGTGTGTGTATGCAATTTTTATATAAATTACAGCATGTGCTGCACATATCTGTGCCACTTTTACCACAAAATTTTAGAGATTACTTCTTTTTTTTCCTAGAGATTACTTCTTATACACACCTTATTCATACCTAATTCATTTTAATTGCATAGTATTCCCCTATAGGGTTGGAACATGCTTTATTCGTTATACCCTTAATAAGCATGTATATTAGTTGTTATTTTCTATTACTATAAACTATTCTGCAGTGATTACTTAGGTGCATACATTTTTGTGCACATGTGCAAGTATCTGCAGGATAAATTCCTAGAAATGGAATTGCTGGATCAATTTTATATTTAATGGCCATTGACAGATTACCCTCCAAAAAGGTCCTACCAACTTAACCTCCCACAAATAGTGTATGCATATCTACTTCACCACACCCTTGCCAACCATGTTTCATCAAACTCTGTACTTTTTGACAATTACATATCTGCTTAACCTTGATGCTTTCTAAGCCACTTTGGCTGGGTTAGATTTGTGGTTAGAATACCAAGTAGATTCTGAAACAAAGATCAAGAACATGGGGAAATTAGGGCAAATAATAAAAACACTGTTCAAACCAAAGGCAGAGAACACCTACAGTTCAGGCTCATGTATTTGGAGATGGGCTACAAAGTACTACATTCCTTAGATCCTTAGCTAGACTTAGTAGGATCCTCTGGTATATCGCACCCTCATATCACTTGTATTCAATGCATCACATGTCATTAAAGAAAATCCTAGAAGGAGAAAATGAGAGCCTGACCTATGATATGTGAACCAAGTGTGGAGAGGGAAGAGTTATTAGAAAAACGGGGAAAATAAAATGAACAGTGTTTGGTAGGGTGGAAGATGGAAGAAAGCCAAAGAATTAAGGTGGACTGTAAAGTTCTGGCTTGAATGTAAATACATAGTGGCAACAAGCGAATATAAAGAATATAGACATAGAGGATATATATGGAGGGTGATCAGGTCACTTTGGGACTTGTTGAATTTGAAATGCCTATTTGACATCAGAAGTACATACCCAGCAAAGAGATGACTATATACCCCAGAATGAGATTTCTCACTGCTGGGAAAGTGAGTGAAATGAAACGTTGGGAGACTCTCCCTTTTGGAAGCAAGCAGAATAGAAAAGTTTACCAAGGATCCTAAAAACTAATGAAAAAAAAAAAGATTCAGGGAATATAAAATTGAATAGGCTTATTTTACTCAAATGCCATTGCCTCATAAGCCCGAGACAGTAAAATATTTCTTTAATACTAAAAATATAATATTTTTTATTCTTAACATTTTTTCTCCCAGATATCCTCACTAAATATTTACCTAGGACCTCACATCAGTCCACTAATTAAGCTATTTCATTGATCAACTGTTGGTAACTTCTTGGAGACTGGAAAGTCAGAACTTCATCAGAAAGCAGAACTTCTTAATAATTTCTGGATCACTTAACCTGCTGCTCTGAGATGTCTCCAGAAAACAGCTTGCTCGCATTGGCATCTCTGGCAGCCTTACTAAAGCCCTGACAGCCTCACAGCGGTGAAGTATCACTTCACCACCAGCTGCAGCTACCTCCTGTTTTGAGTCCCCACCTCAGTGCCACGTGCACAGATCTCTGCTAATTTTCCCTGGTTACTAAAGGACATAGGAGATATCCAATGGAAGATGCTTCTTTTCTCAGCATCACAATAACAAGAGCACAAATACAAAGAATTAGAAGAGAGAAAGAAGAAATAATCACAGGCATAGATTGACTTATTAGGCAGGTACATGTAAAATCTGAGAGAAAAAATTATTGGAAGATATAAATTTCTTCCAAGATGAAATATGAAACCAGAACAGACCATTAACCTTAAAAATTATAGAGGGCACAGCTTGCATGGAGCACTGGGTGTGGTGAAAAAATAATGAATACTGTTTTTCTGAAAATAAATAAATTGGGAAAAAAAAATTGTGAATTTTTTTTAATATGCCATTTCCTCTAAGAAAATCATACCTTAAACATGTTTATTATAAACGTGTTTAGTATAAACATGTTTATTATAAGCATATAATAAATATGCTAGGCCTGGTGATATCATAAATAAATTACTTCATATTTTCAAAGAATATTTAATTTTGAGTTGCTTTAGAGCATAAAGAGTAAAGTTTACTCTTTTCTATAAGAGACCAGAATAATAGTATAGCAAACTTGATTAAAATTACACAAAATTAAGAGACCTATTTACATATACAGTTAAGTAAATACAAGTTATCATTTAAAAACATTGAGTATAATCCACCAGTGTATTAAAAGGAAACTATGCCACGGCAAAGTGAAACTAGTTCCTAGAATGCAGTGTTCATTATTGAGAAGTCTATTTTTGTAATCTAGCATATTAACAGGTCAAATAAGAAGACACATGCTCATGCATATAAATTCCAATAAATAATTTAATAAAGCGTTACTAAAATTCTTGATAAAATCTTTAGTAAAGTATGAGCATATATAGTCTTCATATGGTGTGTGTGTGTGTCTCTGTGTGTCTGTCTCATGTTTGTGTTGTGTTTCCAACCTCAACCAGAATCCTCTTAAATGATACATCAGAGGAATTCCAATGAAAGTAAGGAATGAAACAAGGATTCTAAAAATCACCATCAGTATTTAATATTATTGTAAAAATTCTAGATACAGAAATTAGAAAATATAGAAAAATAAAAGATATAACTATTGGAGAAGAGAAAGCAGTTATAACTATTTGCAGATGATGTGACTATAAAAAATCATCCAAATGAGTCAACTGAAAATTTTCTTAGTAATAATGAAATAATGTAGTAAGATGTTCAGTTTTGAAATGAATATCTGAAACATCAATACTTTTCTGGTTTTACTTATTTACTTATTCAGCAAATATTTCTTAAATGCTTACCATATATCTGGCATTTTTCCAGGTGCTAGAGATACTCTGGTGAATAAGAGAAGCAAACCATGCCCTCATAAGGTCTGCAGTCCATTGAGAAAAAAAGAGACAAACATACAAACTAGTAAATGTATGGTATATCAGATTATTAGTAATCCTAATAAATAAAATAAATCTGGGTAAAAGAGAATAGAGGATAAGAATTCTGGAGGAGATGCAATTTTATTTTAATATTTTTATAGAGATATAATTGACATTGTATTAGTTTCAGGTGTACAACATGATTCAATATTTGTATATACTGTGAGATGATTACTATGTCTAATTAACATCCATTAGTACACAATTTTTTTCTTATAATGAAAACTTTTAAGGTTAACTCTCTTAGCAACTTTCAGAAGTGTAATACAGTATTATTAGCTACATTCCCCATGCTGTACATTACATCCACAGGACTTACTTGTTTTATAAATGGAAGTTTGTATCTTTGACTCCCTTCACCTACTTAACCTAACCCCCACCTCTGGCAACCACCAGTCTATTCTTTGTATCTATAAACACATTTTTTTAGACTCCACATATGAGTGATGTCATTTGGTATTTGTCTTTCTCTGTCTGACTTACTTCACTTAGCATAACACCTGTAAGGTTCATCCATGTTGTAAATGGTGGGATCTCCTTTTTACGGCTGAGTGGCATTCAGTTGTGTGTGTGTATCACATTTTTTAATCCTTTCATTCCTTGATAAATATTTAGGTTGTTTCCATATCTTGCCTACTAAAAATAATGCTGCAGTGAATATGGGAGTGCATATATCTTTCTGAGTTGGGGATTTATTTCCTTTGGAGAAATACTCAGGAGTGGAATTTCTGGATCATATGGTAATTCTATTTTTTAATTATTTGAGGAATCTCCATACTGTTCTCCATAGTGGTTATACCAATTTACATTGCTACCAGCAGTGCAAAGGGTTCACTTTTTTCCATATCCTTGCCAACACTTGTTATTTTTTGTCTTTTAGATAATAGCTATCCTGACAGGTGTGAGGTGATATCTCATTGTGGTTTTGATTGCATTTATGTGCCTGATTATTAGTGATATTGAATATCTTCTTATGTGTCTCTCGGCCATCTATAGATCTTCTTTGGGAAAATTATGTTCAGATCCTCTACTTATTTTTTAATTGTATTTTTGTTATTTAGTTGTATGAGTTCTTTATATATTTTGGATATTAACCCATTATCAGATAGATATATGATTTGCAAATATTTTCTCCCATTCCATAGGCTGGATTTTCAGTTTGTTGATGGCTTCACTGCAATGTAGGAGCTTTTTAGTTTGATGCAGACTCTTTAATCCATTTTGAATAGATTTCTGTGTGTTGTGTAAAATAGTGGCAATCTTCTGCAGGTGGCCGTCCAGTTTTTCCAAAACCATTTATTGATGAGACTGTCTTTTCCCCATTGTACATTCTTGGTTCCTTTCTCATAAATTAAGTGACCATATATGTGTGGGCTTATTTCTGTCCTTTCTATTCTAGTTTAAAAGAGAATAGGGGTTGGGAATTCTGGGTGAGATGCAATTTTAAATAAAGTTGTTAGTGAGGGCCTGGTCAATAAGTTAACATTTGAGCTGATATTTGAAGGAAATATGCAGTGAGCCATGCAGCTATATTAGAGACGAGGGTGTGCGGGTGGAGGAAATATCAGGTACAGAAATCTGAAGTGGGACTCTGCCTGTGTGTGTGTGTGTGTGTGTGTGTGTTAGAGTAGTAGAAAGGCCAGTGTTTTGGGGGCAGAGTGCATGGAAGAAAGGGGATCACGCCAGAGATATAAGGAGGATGATATCATGCAGATATCTATACGTAGTTATAAAAATCTTGGACTTGATTTTGAATGAAATGAAAAGCCAGGGAAGGTTTTGAACAGGGGATGTATGTTTTAGAAGGAAACCTGGATGCTGTGTAAATATACTCTAAACTGAAGTAGGGAAAAGACAGAGAAGGAAGGTCTTCATGTATTAGGTTGCTGTAGTAATCCAGATCAAAGGTGATGCTGACCATAAGCAAAACTAATCAGTTCAGCAATTCAGTGGAGTCTGTAGTTCAAAACGACAGACACCTCCTTGTAAGGATCTTACAGAAGTGACAGTAAGGTTATTTAAATTGAATAACCATGTTAGGGATATAAGCAAGAGTGCCATTATCAGATCAGATCAGATCAGATCAGATTTTGAAATGGAAAACAGGTTCACTTTGAAAAATAAAGCTGAGGAGAGTTACCACAAGCCTAAGATACAGCTATGAGAATGCTGCCCATTTTATGAAAGCTGGTCTTCACAGAGAATCTCCCACGAAGTTTCCACGCTTTATTTTGACATATATCAATAGCAGGAGTGACTTTTTTTTTAAGATTTTATTTACTTGTCAGAGAGAGAGAGAGAGAGAGCGCGAGCACAAGCAGGGGGAGTGGCAGGCAGAAGGAGAAGCAGGTTCCCCACTGAGGAAGGAGCCCTATGCGGGACTCTATCCCAGGTCTCTGGGATCATGACTTGAGAGGAAGGCAGAAGCTTAACCGACTGAGCCACTCAGGTGTCCCAATAGGAGTGATTTTTGAAGTGGCAAGCATAGCTGGAGGGCTGTCCATGGATGATCTTGTCTAGTTGGACTTTTCTCCTAATACTGAAATGCTATACAATTGTTAAAATTCTGGAGTTTATTCTTTATGTACTGACATGGAGAAGCGGCATTGATAATGTTAGCTGAAATAAGCAAATTGCAAGCCAGATGCATATTATAATAAATTTTTGTTTAAAACTAGGAGGAAGATAAGAGGAAGACATATACAGTAAATATAAGAATATACACCAAAGGGTTAACTGTGTCTCTAATAGAGAGTATAATAATAGATTTTCTTCATATTTTATATATTTAAGTAATGTATGATGCCTAATATATTATCTTTAGTTAACAGAAGGGAAAAAACAATGAAGATATCTTTTTCTTTTTAGTATGTATGTATGTATTTTTAAGTAGGCTCCATGCCCAGCATAGAGCCCAATACAAGGCTCTAACTCACAACTCTGAGATCAAGACCTGAACTGAGATCAAGAGTCAGACACTTAACAGACTGAGTCACCAGATAGTGACTGAGTCACTATCTTCACCAGTCCCTGAAGATACCTTTTTAAAAAGCTTGGTTAGAGTGGAGAAGAGAAGAAGACAGGAATGATCAATGGTGCTCAATGCAGCAGAAGCTAAAATAAACTGAAGATGAGAAAAATTCATTTTCATATGGTATGGAAGTCCATTAAGGCCTTTTGCCAAAACGATTGCAATAGTGATCAACTGTATTCCCTCCAAGAAATGATAAACATTTCCGTGTATCTCAAAATTGACCATGGAAACTTTTGTCCTACTGACACTTAACAGGACTATAGTATTCTAGTTTTTCCTTCTCATCTTCTCAAAACGGCTGATTTTAAGCAAGTACTGTGATAATTACATGGGCACTACCTCAGTGTCTGCAGAGTAGTGATATAAATGTTCCTGACCTTAATGCAGAACATGACTCAGTACCTACCAATTTCAAGAATCTGTGTTGTTCTTTAACCTTTCATGCCATATATATAGAATATTTTATACGCACACACACAATGGTTTATAATAATATGGAAATATAATATATAAAATATAATATAATAATCTCTACATAATATATTATATAATTTATATGAATAATATTCATGGCTAGAAGCTGATTTGAAGAGCCTTTAACACTAGAGACACCCAATTTTCTGGCATAGTCATATTTTTCACAAAGCATCTCTTTGCTTATTATATGACCATAATTTTAGTTTGAGTATTGATGCCTAAATGTCCATTAATCTTCCCTAGTTCCACATTCCTTACTCTAATTATAGTGGGGAAGAGAGTTTTGGCTTTAGAATAAACTCAGATATATTTTTTACTCATTGCTATAACATGCAAATCTGTCCCCAATTCTGATGTCCTTTACTCATAATAAGGCCAGTCCTACATTATATTAATCTAACCTCCGACAAAAATGAGATGTGGTTTTATTATTTATAGGAGGTAAGGAGAAAAGGAATCACTCAGAACTTTAAAAGTTATATTGGGTCAATAGCCACAAGAAGGGAAGAAACATAATTCATAAAGTCTTTCATTCTCAATATTAGGACTTGAGTACTACTAATACATGGGAATATATTTGTTTTGCATACCTCCATGTTATTAATCAGAGGACTTTGGAAATCTAGACACTTTCACTTACAAAGGGTCATAATCAATGCATGAATGTTCAATTAAATATCACATATATTTAGCATTGGGTGTACAAAACAAACCAGGGACACAGTACCTAAATTTGTTCATTTATCTTGCCTTTCAGTAGGTTTTATCCAGTAATTAGTTATAATATTGACACACAATATAATTGCTGGTTGATGTAGCTATAAACAGATGAATCATTCAAATCACTGATTTATACTAATGTGGGCAAAGCTACCAACTGAATGACTAATAATCCCCCAAACCCATCTAGCTGTTTTTTTTTAAATATTTTATTTATTTATTTGTCAGAGACAGAGGGAGAGAGAGCGAGTGAGCACTGGCAGACAGAGAGGCAGGCAGAGGCAGAGGGAGAAGCAGGCTCCCTGCTGAACAAGGAGCCCGATGTGGGACTCGATCCCAGAACCCTGGGATCATGACCTGAGCCGAAGGCAGCGGCTTAACCCACTGAGCCACCCAGGCGTCCCCCCATCTAGCTGTTTTGAATTTGGCAACCTGAGAATATAATACTGTTCTGGAAAAATGAATATTATCTACAGAATAAGATAAGAGGAGACTGAGATCATAGATTAAATCATTCCCTTTATAAAAAGCAACTTCCATAAGCAAAGAACAGAGATATCATAATAGGATCAAAACCTTCTGCTGAGAATGGACATTAGATAGAGACATATAATTGACCTTCAGGATCTCAATAGAATAATGATTCTGTTTCACATCTATATACATAAGTAGTAGCCAGTATTTCATCTTCACCTGCAAAGAGATTTTATTGCTATGCCTGTTTATTGTGGTCTCTATATTTGAGTGTTCACATATATAAAAAATTTGCATTCAGAGAGAGATAAACTATCTTCAGTGTGAGGAGATCAAGGAAATGTCGTGTTAAAATCTTGAATCCTCTTTGTTTTACTTTATAACTCCACGGGTGACTCACCCAGTCTCAAAATGAAAAACACAAGTCAAACTAATGGCAGAGTACTGCAGTCACCCACGGCATCTGTTATTGTTGTATTTTTCCCAATTTGCTGAACTGAGTATCGAGTAATGAATGATAACTTGGCATTACAATTGTTTGAGAATATTAAAACATTAAGAAAAATCTCAAAACTTCAAAGCTATGTAACAAACAAGCCTTCATCTTAACATTTTGAGTTGCTGCTCAGATAATAGCAATTAGTTCTGAAATTGTAAATGTCAAAAATCAAGATAGAAGTATATACTGTACATTATGCAGTGCTTAGGGGAATCAAGTAGGGTAAGTAACTATCTTTTAGAATCTATTCTACTAATTAAAATTTTCTTAAGGTCAGGGTACCTGGGTAGCTCAGTGTGTTAATAAACCTCTGTCTTCGGATCAGGTCATGATCTCAGGGTCCTGGGATCGAGCCCTGCATCAGGCTTTCTGCTCAGCAAGGAGCCTGCTTCCCCCCCCCCTCTATCTGCCTTCCTCTTTGCCTACTTGTGATATCTCTGTCAGATAAAGAAATAAATAAATACATAAATAAGATCTTTATTTCCCCCCCTAAGGTCAATTCTTATGGAGAAAAAGAAAATGGTAAATATGTATGACAATTTTTCATCTCTTATTAGCATGTAGCCACAGAACATGATCAAGAGTAGGATTAATGAATGATAAAATTGTGTAGGTCTATAAAGACTATTAAAGATCATATAATACTAAGTTTTTAAAGATCAAGATAACTTTTTAGTGGTAATTTTAAATGTAGTTCCTGACTTTTATGTACATGTAATGTAACAAATATTCATAGTTTCTACCATCTAGAATTAACTGAAAGTAAAATCATGGATAAAGTAGAAGCCTTCATTAAACATTATAACTTATCTTCTTATTTCCTTATAGGTAAACACTATCTGTAATAGTTCAGCAAGTACCTGTCCAATTCATGTTTTATACTGTTATGTATTTATATTTATTTAACAAATATTTAAGTACTTAGCATGTGCCAGTTATTAATGCTTTCCAAAGATTTGCTCACTTAATTCTTACAGTAATCCGCATTTTACAGATGACCACTTTACAAATGAATAATTAAATAATTTGCCCAAGCTCATCAGCGCTAAAAAGATGCATAGCTAAACCAAGGGTCAGTTCATACGTGTGCATTTTTCCATCTATAATATATACAATGGGTTTTATTAATTTTGTGTGAACTTTTTCAGCAATTTGCTTTTTACATTTAACATGTATTTTAGATATTTAATGATAGCTGTATGTATCTGTTTAGTTTATTTTAACCACTGGATCATCTATTATATGAATATACCACAATATATACATTGTGTCAATGGACAGTCAGGTTCTACGTAGTTATCTTTATTTCAAACTATGTTATAGTACACATATTAAAAAGTATTTTGTGATACACACATGTGGTAAATTCTATTAAGTCTATTTATTTATTTATTTATTGTAATTTCTACACCCAAAATGGGGCTCAAACTCACAACCCCAAGATCAAGAGTCTTTTCCAACTGAGCATACTCTTCCAACTAAGCTGACCAGGAACCTCACTGCTCTATATTTTTTTAATACATAGAAGTGGATTTGCTGTTTCATAGATTGTGTGCATTTTCAATTTGCTTTATGCTGTCAAAACAGAACTCTAAGCTTGCTTAGAGGAATAAGAGGAAGTGTGATGATCCTGAAGATCCCTGCCTCCAGATACACATGCACCTTTTCCCAGGAATAAAAGCAATACTCTGAATGATGCTGTTAAGGAATTTTGAAGATATAATTAAAATCCCAATTTAGTGATTTTAAAATATAAAGACTACTTGGGGTGGGCCTGGCTTAATCAGGCAAACTCTTAAAATGAACTGGGAGAAAAGAATTGAAGTGTGAGAGGTTTTTGACAAAAGACAGATTCTCTGTTGCTGGCTTTGAAGATGGATAAGTGACACAAATAGGAATTGAGGGTGGCCTCCAGGAACTGATAGTCACCTCTAGTCAACAGTCAGCAAGAAAATGGGACCTTCAGTCCTACAAGTGCAGAGAACTGAATTCTTCCAACCACATGAACAAGCTTAGAAACAGATTCTTCCCAGGGTTTCCAGACAAAAATAGAACAGGCCAAGATATTGATTTAATCTTTGTAAGACTCTAAGCAGATAACCCAGTTATGTTATACCTGGACTTTCAACCTACAGAAGTGTGAGATAATAAATGGGGATTGATTTAAGCTGCTCAGTTTGTGATAATTTCTTAGGCAGCAATAGAAAACTAACACTGTGTCAATTTATATTATCATAAACAATGTGTAAAATTTCCTTTTACCTCATATTCTCACCAACACTTGGTATTTTTTCATATTTTAATTTTGGCCAATCTGAATGACAAAATACGTTGTTATTGTTCTTTTAATTTGAATATCCTTGTTTGCTGGAACCCAGATTTCCTGGCAAACACTGTTTGCTGGAAATCTATAAAACCAGGTTTTATAGATGATGAAAGTTAAACCAAAATAAATGTATTTACTCATGTCCTATAGCTAATTAAAGAAACAGAATGAATATTAAAAGTTTGAGTTAAAAATCAGAGAGGGAGACAAATCTTAAGAGACTCTTAATCATAAGAAACAAACAGGGCTGCTGGAGGGGAGAGGGGTGGAGGTATGGGGTAATTGAGTAATGGGCATTAAGGAGGACACAGGATGTAATGAGCACTGGGTATTAAATAAGACTGATGAATCACTGACCTCTATCTCTGAAACTAATGATATACTATATGTTAGTTAATTTAATTTAAATAATAAAATAAAATTAAAGAAAGAGGAGCCAATTTCAGTGTGGTAAAAAATCCAAAAAAGTTTGAGTTAAAAAATGAGATATGTCACTCTTCTGAAAACCCATGAAAATAAACTTTTATCTCAGTCATTCAATAAATATAAATGGACCATGTCATACACCTAGATTAGTTTTTATCATTGTACTATAAATATATTCTATGGCTGAAGCACAGTCTGATAAGCAAACAAACATGAAAATAGATAGGGGCTGATACAAGGGTACAAACTTTCAGTTGTAAGATGTTCTGGAAAAAAAAACATGGATGAGATGAGGAAAGGGATAATTGTGTATTTTATTGACTTTCCCTAAAATGTGTCTTATTGACTACACTACTAATTATCAGAGCTGCCACTGTCAATAGAAGCATACACTATCCCCTAATTCTCTTTCCATTAACAAATAACAGAATGATGGAAACTGAAAGAACAAATATGCACTGTGAATTCAATACTGTATTTACAGAAGCTACTATGCAATTGCTACCTGAGTTTCTGTTGTGCTTTGCAAATATGAAATTGAAGAATGCCTATCTTTGGACAATAGTGATAGGAAGACCTTTGTAGATTACAGACTTACTTGCTGAAGTAAAAGTCACAGGTTCTTCTTCAATGTAATAATAGCACAAGCATGGTATGGTAAGAATATTTTTACATGTAACAATAAATATTGAAACTTCTATTTAAATTTTAAAAATTTAATTTTTAAAAATTTAATTTTTTAAAATTACAATTTAGAAATCACTACAGTTGTAATTTCCATGACAATTGTCATTACAATTGTAATGGTAACTGTTACTGTGTTCAGATCTGTACTGAGTACAGTTCTTCAGTCAATGAATTCCAGATATTAACTAATTGATCATTGGCAGAATTTAGACAGAACTCGTATATTTTGCTAAATATTAACAAACAAGCTTAAACTTATGTACAAATGTAAAGTGAGGCTTAGACATATAGAATGGCTTTAGTCTTCCTAGATTCCGCCTTCTCCATTAGCACTAAATCACCAATTATTCATGTCTAGACTAAGTTGTCTTTTGAATCCTTCCCTTCAGGTTATCTCCACTGCTACTGGCCTAGTTCTGACCCTCTCTTCCTACAGTGGAATTTATCAGTATTTTCCAATCTTGTATTCCTGCCTACAGCCTCAGTCTTTACCAATCCATATTTACTGTCAGTACTTATCTTTCTAAATCTAATTCTCTTCTGTGCTTGTCCAATATAGAAGATACTAGTGACATGTAGCTAACAAAATTAAAATTAATTAAAATGAAATTAAAATTTTATCACAGTTTCTCGATCACACTACCCGTATTTCAAGGGCTTAAGAGTCACATTTTGCCAGCAGTACCACTTTGGACCCTGCTGACATGTACTGTTTCCATCATTGCAGAAGATTATATTAAAGAGTGCTGCCTTAGATTATTGGTTCACAGTTTTAGTAGGATATCAGAATCAAACTTTGGGTCCACACAAAATCTGTACAAGATTGTTTATAACAATATTATTCAAAATAGCCATAAGGTAAAAAACAAAAAAATGCCCATCAACTGAAAAATGGATAAACAAATTATTGTATATTTATACAGTGGTATATTACTCAGTAATAAATAAGAATTAAGTATAATATATGCTACAACAGGGATTAATCTTGAAAAGATTATGCTAACTGAAAGAAGCTAGTCCCAAGGGACCACATATTCTATGATTCTATTTATATGAAAGGTCCAAAAAAATTCATAAAAGTAGAATATAGATAGTTCCAATTGTTGTAAAATGCTGTAAATATACAATAACCCAATGAATTATGCATTTTAATGTGGTGAATTTTATGATATAAGAATTATATCTCAATAAAGCCATTACAAAGTACAACAAGAAAATCAAATTGTGGAGGTTTTAAATATCATACCCTCAATCCTAACTCAGTCCCACAAAATGAGAATCTTTATACAGGTATAGGAAGATAAATAAATAGATTAATTAGTTATAGATAGTAGATATTTTATGCTATGTATATTATATATAATGTATGTTATATAATATGTAGCTACATAATCTACATAATATCTGTCACCTACCTATCATCTATCTATCCATCTATCATTTCTATGTATTAACAGGTTATCCTAATGTTCATACAGGTTGAGAACTATTGCTAGAACTATTCCCTCAAGGGCAAAGATCATGTGTTTTTGAGCTTTTGATATTCAAAAATACTATAAATAAATCAACATGGAATTGTAAGACCTGTTTAAATAACCCATAGAAAGGCAAAGAAAGTAAAAGAGTGAAACAAAAAAACAGAGAACAAAGACTTGCAACAAAAGAATAAAATAACAGACTTAAGATCTAACATATCAATAATTATATTAAATGAATGTGGTATAAATACACCAATTAAACCCAGAGATCAGCAAGATGGATTTATAAACTCTGTCCCAACTCTATTATGTCCACAAGAAACTCACTTCAAAACCATAAGTGACTCTTAATCTCACGAAACAAACTGTGGGTTGCTGGGGGGAGGGGGGTTGGGAGAAGGGGGTAGGGTTATGGACATTGGGGAGGGTATGTGCTTTTGGGTAAATTGGAAGGGGAGGTAAACCATGAGAGACTATGGACTCTGAAAAACAATCTGAGGGGTTTGAAGTGGCGGGGGGGTGTGAGGTTGGGGTACCAGGTGGTGGGTATTATAGAGGGCACGGCTTGCATGGAGCACTGGGTGTGGTGAAAAAATAATGAATACTGTTTTTCTGAAAATAAATAAATTGGAAAAAAAAAAAAAGAATTCCACACAAGGCCGCTACTTACAAGACCAGGAGTAGTAACTGACGTACAAAATACATTTAACAAGATGGGATAGGGAAGGAGACAAACCATAAGTGACTCTTAATCTCACGAAACAAACTGTGGGTTGCTGGGGGGAGGGGGGTTGGGAGAAGGGGGGTAGGGTTATGGACATTGGGGAGGGTATGTGCTTTTGGGTAAATTGGAAGGGGAGATGAACCATGAGAGACTATGGACTCTGAAAAACAATCTGAGGGGTTTGAAGTGGCGGGGGGGTGGGAGGTTGGGGTACCAGGTGGTGGGTATTATAGAGGGCACGGCTTGCATGGAGCACTGGGTGTGGTGAAAAAAAAAATGAATACTGTTTTTCTGAAAATAAATAAATTGGAAAAAAAATAATAATAAAATAAAATAAAGGAGAAAAAAAAAAAGAAACTCACTTCAAATGTAACAATATAGACAGGTTGAATATAAATATATATATATATATGTATATATACATATATATATAATGGAAAATTTAATCAAAGGAAAGCAAGAATACCTATAGTAATATTAAGAATACCTATAGTAATATTAGATACTCAACTTCAGAGCAAAGACTATTACAAAAGACAGAGAAGGACATTATAGAAAATAGTTAATCACCAAAGGAGAGATAGAAACTTTAAATGTGTATACACCAAACAAAAGAGCTGCAGATTAAAGGGGAAAAAAAGATAGAATTTAAAGAAGGAATAGACAAATCTGTACTATCTTAACATCCTTATCTTGGAATTTGATTAAACATCTAAATGGAAAATAAGCAAAGACACAGAAGAGCTCAACAATACCATCATCCAACAGGATCCAACTGACATTTACAAAACACTCTACCCAGCAACAGCAGAATACATATTCTTTACATATCTCCATAAAATATAGACAAGATATACCAAACCCTGGGGTAAAAAAGAGAATTCAACAAATATAAAGAGTTGAAGTCATGCAGAGTATATTCCTGAACATAATGGAATCAAGAAATAATTGCAATATGGAAATATCCAAACACTTGGAAACTAAGCAACACACATTTAAATAATGCATGTGTCAAAAAGGAGTCTCAAGGTAATCAAGGCATGTTGAAATGAATACAATTGAAATTACAAATTACCAAAATTTGTAAATTTGTAAGAAGCAGCTAAAGCCATACTGTGAGGGAAATCTATAACCCTAAATGTGTGTATATTAGAAAACAAGAAAAGTCTCAACTCAATAATCTAAGTTCTCATCTCAAAAACTGACATAAAGAAGAACAAAAGAAGCCCAAATAAAATAGAAGGATATAATAAAGATAAAATAAAAAATCAGTGGAAACGAAACCAGAAAAACAATAGAGAAAACCAATGAACCTAAAGATCTAATTCTTTTAAAAGTTTAATAAAATTGGCAAATGTTTAGCAAGGCTGACAAGAAACAAAGATATAAATCATCCATTTTAGGAATGAAACAAAGGAGATCAATACAACCCTAAAGTTATCAAAAAATGATAAGGGAAAACTACATACATATCTACACAGATAAATTTGGTGAATTAAATGAAAAAGACCTATTCCTTAAAAAAAAAAAAAACAGAAACTACCACAAGTTACCTAATATTTAATTATCCCATATTATTAGTGAACTTAATTATTAGTTAATTAAAAAGCTCCTCTAAAATGTCTTCAGGTCCAGATGGTTACACTGAAGAAATCTATCATGCATTAAAGAAGAATTAATACTAATTCCCAATTCCTTTCATGGAGCTAGTATTATCCTGATACTAAAGCCAGACAAAGAAAATATCAGAATAAAAAAAGTACATACCATTATCCCTCATGAATATAGATGTAAAAGCCCTTAACAAATATTAGCAAAATGCATTCAGCAATGTATAAAAAGAATTATTCACCATGACTACATAATTAAAGTTTTTTCAGGGATGCAAGGCTGGTTAAATATTCAAAAATCAATTAATGCAATCCATCATATTAAAAGCCTAAAGAAAAAAAATACAAAATCATATCAATTGATGCAGAAAAAGTATTTGACAAAATTCAATTCCCATTCATGATAAATAATCACATAAAAATAGGACTGGAGAGAAACTTCATTTTGATTAAGACTATCTGCAAAAAGACTGCAGATCTAACATTATACAAAATAGTGAAAAACTAAATGCAGGTTTAATAAAATCCCTAACAAAATGCTGGTAAGTTTTTGTTGTTGTTGTTCTAAAATGTATATGGAAAAGTAAAAGAATTAGAATAACTAAATCTATTTTAAAAAAGAAGAGTACAGTGGATGGAATCAATGTTCCTGATTTCAAGATTCGTATAGACACAGTGACAAAGTCTGTATGGTACTGGTGGAGGGATAGACACGTCTATCAATGAACTGAATAAAGAATCCTAAATCAGATGCAAATATGCTCATCTGATTTTTGGCAAAAGTACAAAGGCAATTTGATGGAGCAAAGTTATTCTTTTCAACATGATGCTGGACATATTTGACATTCATAGAACCTCCCTCCAAAATAAGCATCAACCTAAGTCTCACACCTAATATAAAAGTTAACTCAAAATTGATCATGGACTTAAGTGTAAAATGAAAAATCAGAAAACGTTTAGCAAATATAAGGAAGAAAATCTTTTAAGTCTAGCCCAGGCAAAGAGTTCTTAGATGTGATACTAAAAAGTACACTCCATAAATTGAAAAACTGATAATTTTTTTATCAAAAATTTTAAAACTTGCTTTGTGAAACACTGTTAAGAGGCTGAAATGACAAGCTAGAAGACTAGGGGAAAATATTTGTAAACTACATATCTGATATAGACTTGTATCTAAAATACTTAAGGGTGGGGCACCTGGGTGGCTCAGTGGGATAAAGCCTCTGCCTTCAGCTCAGGTCATGATCCCAGGGTCCTGGGATCGGGCCCCGCATCAGGCTCTCTGCTCAGCGGGGAGCCTGCTTCCTCCTCTCTCTCTGCCTGCTTCTCTGCCTACTTGTGATCTCTGTCAAATAAATAAATAAAATCTTAAAAAAAAATAAAATACTTAAGGAACTCTCAAAACTCAAAGTAGACAGTCTGGTTTGAATATAGGCAAAAGACAAGAAGAGCCATTTCACTGAAGATATACAGTTGTTAAACATCCACCTGAAAAGATGTTCAACACTTTTAAGTAACAGGGAATCACAAATTAAAAACACAATGACAATGATGACACATCTAACATAATGGCTAAAAATTTAAACAAACAAACAAACAAACAAAAAACAGTGACAAAATCAAATACTGACCAGGATGGACAAAAGCCAAACTCTGCTGGTAGACATGCAAAATGGTACAGTCACTTTGGAAAGCAATTTCGCAGTTTCTTAACACAACTGAACATACACCACCATATGGTCCAGCAATTGCACTACTAGACATTTATACCAGAAAAATGAATATTTCTGTTGATACAAAAACATGCAAATGAATGTTTATATTGGTATGTGTAATAGCCCCAATCTGGGGGTGGGGGAGAAGCAGTTCTTATGCAGGTGAATATTTAAATAACCTGCAACACATGGAATACTCAACAATAAAAATAAATTAATGATAGAGAGAGGAGGAGTTAAGATGGTGGAGTACTAGGAGCACCTTATATTTCCCTGTCCCTCAGATACAGCTAGCTAATTATCAAATCATTCTGAACACCCAGGAAATTGATCTGAGTAAAAGAAAGACTGGAGCCATATGAATTCACTTATATGTGCAATTTAAGGAACAAAACAGGTGAACAAAGGGGAAGGGGAAAAAGTGATAGAAAGACAAATCATAACAGACTCTTAACTGTAGAGAACAAACAGGGTTGCTGGAGGGGAGCTAGCTGGGTGCGGATGGGCAAAATGATTAATGGATATTAGGGAGTGCACTTGAGCACTGGGAGTTATATGTAAGAAATCAATCTAAATTCTGCTGTTAAAACTAGTATTAGGGGCGCCTGAGTGGCTCAGTGGGTTAAGCTGCTGCCTTCGGCTCAGGTCATGATCTCAGGGTCCTGTGATCGAGTCCCGCATCGGGCTCTCTGCTCAGCAGGGAGCCTGCTTCCCTCTCTCTCTCTCTCTCTCTCTGCCTGCCTCTCTGTCTACTTGTGATCTCTGTCTGTCAAATAAACAAATAAAATCTTTAAAAAAAAAGCTAGTATTAAACTATAAGTTAACTAACTAGAACTTAAATAAAAATTTGAAAGAAAAAAGTTTAAAATATATGAACACATTAAAAAGGGACAAGTATAGACAGATATTACTTATGAATGTAGATAAAAAGTCCTTAAAATATTAGCAATAAAATATATCAGTGAATAAAAATTATAATATATTGTGACCAAGTGAAGTACATCCTAAGAATGCATGCTTGAGTTAACATTTGAAAATCAATGTCATTCTTCATAATAAGAGAAGAAAGGAGATAACACATGCCCATTTCAATAAATGCATAAGGAATATTCATCATACAAACTAAAAGATTAGGAATGGAAAGGAAATTCTGGAGCTTAAGAAATGACATCCTCAAAAATCCTATATTTAACATTTTGCTTAATGGAGAGGACTGAACTATTTCCCTAAAAACTGGAAACCAGAATGAATGTCAGCTCCCACCACTTCTATTCATCATAATACTGGAAATTCTATAGAGTGCTTTAAGGCAAGAAAAAAATGAAAAATATGTAAATTTTAAAAAACAATATGAAATTCTATTAGATGTAACACCATGATCATGCATGTAGGTTTTCATAAAGAATCTACATGAAAGTGACTAGTACATATAGATAAAGTTAATAAGGTCAATATAAAAAATTAATTTTAATTCTAGATAAAAACAAGAAGGAATTAGAAAATTAAATCTTAAAAATAAAATTAGCCATGACATCCCAAACCATGAAATACTTAATGATAAGTTTGATGATATTAGCAAACACTGGTGCATTAAGATATTTTTAAAAAATTCTTGAGGAAAATTAAGAAAGGCCTAAGTATATAAGTATATCCTGTTCATGTTTTGGAAGACTCTGTATAGTTATGGTGCTAATTATCTCTAAATTAAACTGGATCCAATTTAATTCTGATTGTATCGATTCTACAATTCATATGGAAATGCAGAGGACCTTGTATAACCAAAATGATTCTGGAAGGGAAGAAATTGGAGGACTGAGCTACTGAATATCAAGACTTAATATAAATCTACAGTAATCAAGTGTATTATTGGTATAGAATAGACATACAGATCCATGGAACTACATGGAGAGTCCAGAAATAAAATTGGGTAATTGGCTTTATGTAGAAATGCTAAGGCAATTTGAAAAGGAAGTGTGGTAGGCAGAATTTTGGCTGTTATGATCTTTGCTTCTTTGTGTTATGTCTGTGTATATTATGTTTCATGGCAAAGGGACTTTGAAGGTGGAATTAAAGCTACAGACCATAAATAGGGGGATCATCTTGGGTAATCCACATGGGCTGAATATAACATATGGGTTCTTAAAAGTGGCAGCAGAAGACAGATGTTTTGATCAGATAAATGTGACAGAAGAGGTGGCAGGAGACATTCAAACTGTGGTGGTACTTGACCAAACATTGCTGGCACTGAAGTTAGAAGAAGGACTGGGATTGGCCTCTAGGAGTTGTTAACAACCCTCAACTGACAACCAGTAAGAAGATAGGGGTCTCATTTCTACAACTACAAGAAACTGAGTTCTACTAATAACCTAAATGAGCAAAGTGGATTCTCCTTAAAGCTTCTAGAAAGAAACACAGCCCTAGAACCCCTTGATTTTAGCCTGGTGAGACCCATGTTATATTTCTGAAGTCACAGACAGATAATAAATTTATGTTGATTTAAGCTCCTAAGTTTGTGGGAATTGTTAATAAAAAACAAATATAAGAAACAATGATATTTTTAACAAATGGTGCTGGAACAACTGGATATTCTTATGTAAAAATATAAACTTCAGCTTTTACTTCATACCATAAATAAAAATTAATACAAACTTAAAAATCAAAAGATAAGAGATAAAACAACTGGAAAAAATAATATCCTATCATAAAATATATTTCCTTAAGCTATAACTAGCCCAATATTTCTTATACAGGACACAAAAGGCAAGAATTGGAAAATTAAAAATTGGTAAATTTAAATTCATTAAAATAAAAAAAATCTTCTCTTTGGAAGACACTATTAGTAAAATAAAAATAAAATACATACCGGGAAAAATTGAACATATATCCAACCAAGGATTTATATCTAGATCATAGAAAGAACTACTACAAACCAAAAATGAAAAGGCAAATAACCCAAAAAAAGTCTCAAATATTTGAATATCATTTTACAAATGAAGATGTAAAAATTATTAATATGCACACAATTAGATGCTCAACATTATTAGTCCTAAGAGAAATTAAAAATTAAAACCTACTGAAATACTACTATAAGCCCACTAAAATAGCTAAAGTTAGCAAGACTGACAATATCAAAAGTTGACAGGGATGTGCTACTGGAACACTTTTGTTTGTCAGAATCTGACACAGTACGTACATTGTGAAAATTATCTCGGAAGATTCTTATGAATTTATTGTACATTCACTATATGACCCAGAAATTCCATTCTCCATTATTTACCTAAGAAAAATGAAAATATATGTCCATATAAAACTTGTATTAAAATATCCATTGGAACTTTCTTTACAGTTGCCAGGATCTGGAAAAATCTTAATGACCCTCAATAGCTAAGTGGTTACTGAAGTTGTGATATATCTACATGGTGGAATACTTTCTGAGAATAAAAAGAGATTATCCACTGATTCACATAACAACTGGGTTAATCTAAAAAATATTAATCTGAGTGAATGAAGCCAGTCAGTAAAAGGTACATATGGTATGAGTCATTAATATTCATTTTTAGAATAACCAAAATAATTGATAGTGATAGCAGATTTGAGGTTGCCTCTGTTCAAAAGAAGGGATTGGAATTTATGTGCAGAGTGACATGAGGAGACTTTTAGGGTGTTAGGAATACTTCTTTTCTCGATTGCAGCAGTTGTTAATGGTTTTACACATTTGCAAAAATCCTCAAATTATAGTTTTAAAATGGGTTCATAGGGTAGTTCTATTTTTAATTTCTTAAGGAATCTCCACACTGTTTTCCAAAGTGGCTGCACCAACTTGCATTCCCACCAACAGTGTAAGAGGGTTCCCCTTTCTCCACATTCTCTCCAACACTTGTTGTTTACTGTCTTGTTAATTTTGCCCATTCTAACTGGTGTAAGGTGGTATCACAATGTGTTTTTTTTTAAATTTTTTTTCAATTTATTTATTTTCAGAAAAACGGTATTCATTATTTTTTCACCACACCCAGTGCTCCATGCAAGCCGTGCCCTCTATAATACCAACCACCTGGTACCCCAACCTCCCACCCCCCGCCACTTCAAACCCCTCAGATTGTTTTTCAGAGTCCATAGTCTCTCATGGTTCACCTCCACTTCCAATTTACCCAAATTCCCTTCTCCTAATGCCCCTTGTCCTCCATGCTATTTGTTATGCTCCACAAATAAGTGAAACCATATGATAATTGACTCTCTCTGCTTGACTGATTTCACTCAGCATAATCTCTTCCAGTCCCGTCCATGTTGCTACAAAAGTTGGGTATTCATCCTTTCTGATGGAGGCATAATACTCCATAATGTATATGGACCACGTTCCTTTCATTTAGTGCCCTGAATACATCTTGCCATCCCTTTCTGGCTTGCCAGGTTTCTGTGGACAGGTCTGACATTACTCTGATGAGCCTTCCTCTATATGTAAGGGATCTCTTCCCTCTAGCTGTTTTCAAGAGCTCCTGTATAAAATTATGATTCATTGTTTTCACAATGAGGTGTCTCATGGTCTTTCTAGATTCTTGAAAATTTGGTCTTTCTAGATTCTTGGGGGGAGCCCTTTCTGCCTCTAGGACACGAATACTGGTTTCATTTGCCAGATTGGGCAAATTTTCAGGAGTTTGTTCCACTATATCCTCTAATCTTCCTTCTTTCTCCTCCCTCTCAGGAATTCCAATAATTCTGACATTGGAATGTTTCATGGCATCATTTATTTCCCTAATTCTGTTTTCATGGCTCCTAATCAGTTTTGTTCCAGGCCTCCTCCTAATCCTTTTTCTCTATCAGTTTGTCCTCTTGATCTCTAATTCTATCTTCTGCCTCAGTTACCCTAGCTGTTAGAGAATTTGGGTTAGATTGGAACTCATTAAGAGCATTGTTAACATCTTCCCTTGTGTCTTTTACTTCTGCCTTAATCAATTCCATTTTGTCATTAAAGGCTTTCTCCAACCTAGCCATTGCCTGGACAATTGTTAGCCTGAATTCAATTTCTGACATACTGTTTATGTCCATATCCAATAGCTCTGATGGAGAGGGCACAGTGTCTCAATTTTTCCTCTATTGGGCATCCTCCTCCTACTCATTTTGGTGAGAGATGGCTGAGGGGATGTGTTGCTGAATGTATCAATCATGGTGCAAGCAAGGTGCACTCTGGAATGCTTTTGACCAATCACGAGTTCCCATCAAAAAAAGAAAGAAAAAAGAAAAAAAAAAAAGAAAGAAAGAGAGAGAGAGAGACAGGAAAAAAAAAAGAAAAAAAAATTAAGAGAAGACCCAGCCTGAATGGACCCCAAAGGTCATATTTATAAAGTATATAAACAAAAACAGACAAAGAAAAAGACAGACAAAAGTAAATGATAGGGAAAAAATAAAATAGCCCACCCCAAATGAACACCAAGTATAAGATTTATATACTACCAGAACAAAAACAAATACACAGAAACACTGACAGAAGAAAAAGATGGGAGGGTGGTTATAAATTCTCAGTGTGTGTGAGGAAGGTTATTTTGATTCTTCCTGGGTCTATCTTGCTTTCTTTGTTAAAGGACTCAACTTTCCTGAGATAAAGGGGGATTAAAACTGGGTTAAAATGTCTATACTGCCTAGAGCAATCTATACTTTTAATGCCATTCCGATCAAAATTCCACCAGCATTCTTCAAAGAGCTGGAGCAAATAATCCAAAAATTTGTATGGAATCAGAAGAGACCCCGAATTGCTAAGGAAATGTTGAAAAACAAAAATAAAGCTGGGGGCATCACGTTACCTGATTTCAAGCTTTATTACAAAGCTGTGATCACCAAGACAGCATGGCACTGGCATAAAAACAGACACATAGACCAGTGGAACAGAGTAGAGAGCCCAGATATGGACCCTCAACTCTATGGTCAATTAATCTTCGACAAAACAGGAAAAAATATACAGTGGAAAAAAGACAGTCTCTTCAATAAATGGTGCTGGGAAAACTGGACAGCTATATGTGAAGAATGAAACTCAACCATTCTCTTACACCATACACAAAGATAAACTCGAAATGGATAAAAGACCTCAAATGAGACAGGAATCCATCAGAATCCTAGAGGAGAACATAGGCAGTAATCTCTTCGATATCAGCCACAGCAACTTCTTTCAAGATATGTCTCCAAAGGCAAAGGAAACAAAAGCGAAAATAAACTTTTGGGACTTCATCAAAATCAAAAGCTTCTGCACAGCAAAGGAAACAGTCAAGAAAACAAAGAGGCAACCCACGGAATGGGAGAAGATATTTGCAAATGACAGTACAGACAAAAGGTTGATATCCAGGATCTATAATGAACTCCTCAAACTCAACACACATGAAACAGGCAAACATATTAAAAAATGGGCAGAAGATATGAACAGACACTTCTTCAATCAAGACATACAAATGGCTATCAGACACATGAAAAAATGCTCATCATCATTAGCCCTCAGGGAGATTCAAATTAAAACCACATTGAGATATCACCTTACACCAGTTAGAATGGCCAAAATTAACAAAACAGGAAACAACATGTGTTGGAGAGGATGTGGAGAAAGGGGAACCCTCTTACACTGTTGGTGGGAATGCAAGTTGGTGCAGCCACTTTGGAGAACAGTGTGGAGATTCCTCAAGAAATTAAAAATAGAGCTTCCCTATGACCCTGCAATTGCACTCCTGGGTATTTACCCCAAAGACACAGATGTCGTGAAAAGAAGGGCCATCTGTACCCCAATGTTTATAGCAGCAATGGCCACGGTCGCCAAACTATGGAAAGAACCAAGATGCCCTTCAACAGATGAATGGATAAGGAAGATGTGGTCCATATACACTATGGAGTATTATGCCTCCATCAGAAAGGATGAATACCCAACTTTTGTAGCAACATGGACGGGACTGGAAGAGATTATGCTGAGTGAAATAAGTCAAGCAGAGAGAGTCAATTATCATATGGTTTCACTTATTTGTGGAGCATAACAAATAGCATGGAGGACAAGGGGCGTTAGAGAGGAGTAGTGAGTTTGGGTAAATTGGAAGTGGAGGTGAACCATGAGAGACTATGGACTCTGAAAAACAATCTGAGGGGTTTGAAGTGGCGGGGGGTGGGAGGTTGGGGTACCAGGTGGTGGGTATTATAGAGGGCACCTTGCATGGAGCACTGGGTGTGGTGAAAAAATAATGAATAATGTTTTTCTGAAAATAAATAAATTTTAAAAAATTATCTATTTATCATTACTTTTCGCTATTTTAATTTTTATGTGTCCTGATGTTGACCTCCTTGGGATCTCTCTACTTTTTGGACATGGATGCCTGTTTCCTTCTCCAGATTAGGGAGTTTTCAGGTACTGTTTCTTCAAATAAGTTTTTTTCCCCTTCTCTCTTCTTCTGGGATCCCTATAATGCAAATATTATGCTTGATGATATTGAAGAATTCCCTTAATCTATTCTCATTTTTTATTCTTTTTTTTTTCCTTTTTCCTTTTCAGTTTGACTGCTTTCCATTACCCTGTGCATCTGTCTTCTGCATCCTGTAATCTCCTGTTGATTCCCACTAATGTAATTTAAAAAAAATAATACTGTATTCTCCATCTCTGGCTGGTTCCTTTTTATATTTTCTATCCAATGAAGTTCTCATGAAGTTCATCCATTCTTTCTCAAGTCCAGTGAGTACTGTAATGATCATTATTTTGAACTCTTTACCTAGCATATTGCTTATTTCCCTTTCATTTAACTCTTCTGCTATGATTTTGTCTTGTTTTTTCATTTAGAACACATTCCTACCTTATATCTAACTCTGTGTTTTTAAATGTATTTATTTTTATTTATTTTTATTTTTTTCCAATTTATTTATTTTCAGAAAAACAGTATTCATTATTTTTTCACCACACCCAGTGCTCCATGCAAGCTGTGCCCTCTATAATACCCACCACCTGGTACCACAACCTCCCTTCCCCCCGCCACTTCAAACCCCTCAGATTGTTTTTCAGAGTCCATAGTCTCCCATGGTTCATCTCCCCTTCCAATTTACCCAAAAGCACATACCCTCCCCAATGTCCATAACCCTACCCCCCTTCTCCCAACCCCCCTCCCCCCAGCAACCCACAGTTTGTTTCGTGAGATTAAGAGTCACTTATGGTTTGTCTCCCTCCCTATCCCATCTTGTTAAATGTATTTTGTACGTCAGTTACTACTCCTGGTCTTGTAAGTAGCGGCCTTGTGTGGAATTCTTTTTTTTTTTTTCCAATTTATTTATTTTCAGAAAAACAGTATTCATTATTTTTTCACCACACCCAGTGCTCCATGCAAGCCGTGCCCTCTATAATACCCACCACCTGGTACCCCAACCTCACACCCCCCCGCCACTTCAAACCCCTCAGATTGTTTTTCAGAGTCCATAGTCTCTCATGGTTCACCTCCCCTTCCAATTTACCCAAATTCCCTACTCCTCTCTAATGCCCCTTGTGTGGAATTCTTGTGGTATCTTATAGCACAATTCCCCCTGGTGCTCCAGGGGTGTCCCCTGTGTGGGCTGTGTGCACCCTCTTATTATGGATGAGCCATGATTGATTTCCATTGAGCCAAATGCAATGACCGGCCTGCATGCTGTGGGCATATTAAGCAGGGTTTATCCCCTAAACTGTTAAAAGGCTTGGATACAGCCATTGCACATTCACTGGCATTCAGGCCAGCTCCCAGCCTAAAGCTGTGTGTAATTAACCTTTCTTCCACAGTTGCATGCACACTGAAAGACAGAGTTTGATCCCTGCACAGTCAGCTAAGAGGCCCAGCTGCAGGAACTGCAGGTGTGTTGGTGTGGGGGTTATTTTCCACACTCCTTGGGGCAGGTGTCACTTTGGAGTGGGTCCTACTGGGGTTCTCTACCAGGTATGGCAAGGAGGGAAACACTTTAGAGGGATGCCTGCCAAGGAGGGTATGGTGAGTACAGTGGGTTTATAGGGGAATACATGGGGGGGTGTGTAGTGCTAGCAAGGTAAGTTGCAAAGTATTGGAACTGGCTCCCATAAGCAACCAGCTATCTAGGTTGGGGGAAGAAATGAGAAACAGAAGAAGCACTTTTGTACCCAGAGAAAGCTGATGATCTCTGTACCTCTGGCACACATTCTAAGATTAGTCAATAAATTTGCACATATATCCCAGATACTTTTCAAACTGCTGCTTCAGTAACTGTGTCTTGGGCTGAGTTATTTAGTTCCTAGCCCTTTAAGGCAGGGGGTCTTTTTCCTAACATTCTCTGGCTCTCTCAGAGTTAAGCTTGCTGATTTTTGAAGCTTCTTGAGTTATGCCCTGATAATTTTTTTTTTGCATAAAGTATGGAGTTTTTTTTCCAATTTATTTATTTTCAGAAAAACAGTATTCATTATTTTTTTCACCACACCCAGTGCTCCATGCAAGCTGTGCCCTCTATAATACCCACCACCTGGTACCCCAACCTCCCACCCCCCCGCCACTTCAAACCCCTCAGATTGTTTTTCAGAGTCCATAGTCTCTCATGGTTCATCTCCCCTTCCAATTTACCCAAAAGCACATACCCTCCCCAATGTCCATAACCCTACCCCCCTTCTCCCAACCCCCCTCCCCCCAGCAACCCACAGTTTGTTTCGTGAGATTAAGAGTCACTTATGGTTTGTCTCCCTCCCTATCCCATCTTGTTTCATGGATTCTTCTCCTACCCACTTAAGCCCCCATGTTGTATCACCACTCCCTCATATCAGGGAGATCATATGATAGTTGTCTTTCTCCGCTTGACTTATTTCGCTAAGCATGATACGCTCTAGTTCCATCCATGTTGTCGCAAATGGCAAGATTTCGTTTCTTTTGATGGCTGCATAGTACTCCATTGTGTATATATACCACATCTTCTTGATCCATTCATCTGTTGATGGACATCTAGGTTCTTTCCATAGTTTGGCTATTGTGGACCTTGCTGCTATAAACATTCGGGTGCACGTGCCCCTTTGGATCACTACATTTGTATCTTTAGGGTAAATACCCAGTAGTGCAATTGCTGGGTCATAGGGCAGTTCTATTTTCAACATTTTGAGGAACCTCCATGCTGTTTTCCAGAGTGGTTGCACCAGCTTGCATTCCCACCAACAGTGTAAGAGGGTTCCCCTTTCTCCGCATCCTCGCCAGCATCTGTCATTTCCTGACATGTTGATTTTAGCCATTCTGACTGGTGTGAGGTGATATCTCATTGTGGTTTTGATTTGTATTTCCCTGATGCGGGCCAACAGACACATGAAAAAGTGCTCCATGCCCTGATAATTTTTAATGCCCTGATGGTTTTCAAAGCCGGATGTCATGGGGATTCATCTTTTCAGTGTGGGTTTCCAGCGCCTGGCATACCTGGTGTGGATATGATTCTCTTGCTTCTCTGTGACGCTGATGTCCCTCTTATTTGTGGTTAGTCATATGAGGTTTGGTTCCTAATTCTGTCTCTGCCCCTCCTATCCTTTTTGGAGGGTCTTTCTCTCTATGAATAGCTCTGAAAGATCTGTTCTAGCAGATTTAAGGTTATTTTTAGAGTTAGTTGTATAATTGTAGCTGTCGCCTTGTTGTTTCCATAGAACTAGGTGTGTTCAGGATCCTTCTACTCTTCCATCTTCCAAATTTTTTTAAAAGATTTTATTTATTTATTTGACAGACAGAGATTACAGGTAGGCAGAGAGGCAGGCAGAGAGAGAGGAGTAAGCAGGCTCCCTGCTGAGCAGAAAGCCTGATGCGGACTGGGATCATGACCTGAGAAGAAGGCAGAGGCTTTAACCCTCTGAGCCACTCAGGTGCACCCCCATCTTCCAACTTTATTTTACTTAAGTGCTTTTTTGAGATTGCAATGTGTATTTCTAACTTATCGTAGTCTATCTTCAAATACTATAGAATTTCACAAATACTTTAATAACTTTAAGACTTTACAATATAATATTTTCATTTACTCACCTTTTGTGTTATTATTTTAAATTTTATCACTATATATCTCATAAATCCCACAATACAGTGCTATTGTTTTTGCTTTAAATTGTCAATAATGTATTTCTAATTTATAAAGAAAAGAAAAAATTATTTATACTTTCCTGCATATTTAACATTCCCATCATTCTCTATTTTCTTTTAACATTTAGATATCATTTTATTGTCTTCTTTTGCATTGTTTCTGACAATAAGTCTACATTTATTCTTGCTTTTGTTCCCCTGTAATAAACCTTTTTCTCTGATTTTAAAGCTTTCTGTGTATCAAGAATTTTTAGTAATTTCATATGCCTTCATGTGTTGTGAATATATATATGTATATATATATATACACACACATATATATGAATATATATAATATATACATTGTATATTGTATATATTGTATATTATATTATATATTGTATATATATTATTATATATAGTACATATATATGTATATACATATATATACACATACAAAGTAACTCAATAAGCCACACATTATCTATACATATCTAGATATAGATATAGATATCTTGTATATAGATATCTGGTATATACTCACATACAAAGTAACTCAATAAGTCACATGTTATATATATAGATATAGATATAGATATAGATATATCTCTCTATATATAAATATATAGATATATCTCTCTATATATAAATATATAGATCTCTCTCTATATATATAAATATGTAAATATATCTATATAGATACAGATATAGATCATATCTAGACAGAGATAGAGATATATCTCTATATATAAGTATATAAGTATATCTATATAGATCTATAGATCTAGATCTATATAGATAACATGTGGCTTATTGAGTTACTTTGTATGTAAGTTTATTATTTTCAACTAATTTGGAAAGACAGCCATATAGTTTTTCAAATACTTTTTACTGTCAACCCTCTTTCTTGATCAATTTTATACATGGTGGATAGCTTGATATTGTCCTACAAGTCCTACTGTCATTCTGTTTATGGATTTTAAACCTCTTTTTTTTCTCTGTGCATTTCATTTTGATGGTTTCCATTATCATTAAAACTTGAACTTCAGAAGGGGGGTGGGGTTATGGACATTGGGGAGGGTATGTGCTTTGGTGAGTGCTGTGAAGTATGTAAACCTGGCGATTCACAGACCTGTACCCCTGGGGATAAAAATATATGTGTATAAAAATTTAAAAAAATTTAAAAAAAAACCTCAAAAAAAAAAACTTGAACTTCAAGTTCACTGGTCATTATTCTGTACAGTCTAATTTGCTATTAAACTTATAGAGTAAAACATATATATACAAATTTTACTGTATATATATATTATATTTAATTTACATATTAATATAATATATAAATATATATTTTATAATATATATATTTCACTTATTTATTTGACAGAGAGAGAAACAGCAAGAGAGGGAACACAAGCAGGGGGAGTGGGAGAGGGAGAAGCAAGATTCCTGCCAATTAGGGAGCCCAAGGCAGGGCTTGATCCCAAGACCCTGGGATCATGACCTGAGCCTAAGGCAGATGCTTAATGATTGTGCCACCCAGGCATCCCAAACATGTTTTGGATATTGTATTTTAGCTCTAAATATTTTATTTGTTTATTTATTTTTCATTAATCTCACTATTTAGAACTTTTCTTTAAATATTAAGCATATTTAACAGCTCTTTAAATCTCTTTTTGTTTAATCAGACAATCTCTGTCATGTATTCTGATGAGTATATATAAGAATATATAATAATTATATATTCTATTGAAAGACTATTTTTATCTTGTACCTCTTCATATGTCTAGTAATTTCTGATTGGATGATGAGCACTTTTAATATTATATTGTTCAATTTCTGGATTATGTTGTCAACCTATGAATGTTGAAAAAGTTGTTTTCCGGTAGTTAGGTTGATGACAAATCAAATTAACCCCTTTGTGACTTGTTTTAAAGCTTTGTTAGAGTAATATCTCTAGAAACTTTACATTGGTGTTATTTTAGCCTTATTACTAAGGTGTGATCTTTCTGATGTCTCTACCACATGCTCTGGATATTTAAGGAAACTGTGCAGTCTGAGAGGTGAAAATTAGGATGATTCCAAACTCAAAGTGAATTATAGGGATAGTTCAGAAGATACCTCACTTAAGTTTGTTTGTTTTTTTCCTCAGCGTTTCAACTTATACATGTGTCAGTATTGAGCAACAGACTCAGGGATGCATATGTGATATTTTTACAGCTTTTTCTCTACATAGGTCTCTTTCTCTTGTCTTCTGCCTCAATATCACTTGCTCTCTGAGTTGTCAACAAAGAAAGGCCACTGTTATCTACTTGGGATTTCCCTCTCTTGCTGTGACCCAGGGTCACTTCTAGGACTCATGTCATTTGTTGTTCTATGAGGATCACAATTCCATTTCCTTTTTTCCCCACATACTAGCACTAAGAGGGAAAAGGCTAAGCTTTCTAGAAGTTTGGTATGGTGCTGGAGAGGGCTGTAGACTCAGAGGCATATGTCCAGTCTGCTTCCCACTAAAAATGATGAAGTTTTTTTTTTCTCCAGCTTTATTGAGATGTAACTAACATGTTTAAAATGTACATTTTGATAAGTTTTGATATGTATATACACCCATGGTCCATGTGTTGACAATCAAGATAATGAACTACCCATTAACTGTAAGTTTCTTTAAACACCTTATTAACCTCCCACCAAAGACCTTACAAACCACTGATGTGCTGTCATGAAAAAATAATTTGCAGTTTGTAGAATTTTAAATAAATGGAATAATACTATATACTTCTTCGGCCTGACTTCTTTGATTCAGGCTAATTATTTCAAACTTCATCCATATTGGGGTGTGTGTGTGTGTGTGTGTGTGTGTGGATGTGTGTATATGTATGTGTATATGTATATATATATATATATATATATGCATATATATAATTCTTATTTTTTAGTAATTTCCATTGTCTATATGTATCATAATTTGTTTATGCATTCTTATATGGATAAATATTTGGTTATATCTAGTTCTTGAGTATTGCTAATAAAATGATCACAAACATTCTCACACCAGCTTTTGTATGGACTAGTTCCCTCAGTTTTCTTAGATATATACCTAAGAGTAGAATGTTTACATTAATTGGAAGACTTATGTGGAACTTTTAAAGGAATTGTCAAACATTTTGTCCGAGCAGTTGTGACACTTTATACTTCCAATAGCAGTCTTTCTGCATTAGAGTTGTTCCACACCCTGACCAAAATGTGGAATAGTTAGTTTTATTTTTTTTAACTTTATGCATTCTTGTTGGGGTGTAGCAGTCTGTGGTTTTAGTGCTCATTTCAGTAATAATGATAGTGAACATCTTTGTTATGATTATTTAACACATATATCATATGTGATGAAATGTTTATTAAAATCTGCATCTCATTTTTACTTGGTTGTTTCCTTTCAAATTATTGCATTTTGAGAGATTTCTTTTATATTTTCTCTATATGTATGTATTTTATCAGATATTAGATTTACAAAAGACTTTCCCCCAGTTTGTGATCTGTAGTTTCATTCACCTAATACTGCTTTGAAGAGTGAGAATCCTAATTCTTATAAAGAGTGATATGTCACTCTTCCTTTTATGAATAATGACTTTGATGTCATATGTTTATTTATTTTTTTAGATTTCATTTATTTATTTATTTGACACAGACACAGAGAGAGAGAGACCACAAGCAGAGGGAGTGACTGGCAGAGGAAGCGGGAGAAGCAGCCAATGTGTGGCTCCATCCCAGGACCCTGGGATCATGACCTGAGCTAAAGGCAGATGCTTAACCAACTGAGCCACCCAGGTGTCTCAGATGTCATTCATTTAGATTTTATTGAATTTCTGGATCACTGGGTTTATTATAGTTTTTTATCAAATTTGGGTATTTTTAAGCTGTTATTTTTTATTGTTGAAGTATAGTTGACAGACAATATTATATTAGTTTCAGTAGTACAACATAATGATTTGATAATTCCATACATTACTCAATGCTCATCATAAGAGTAGTCACCATACTCTGTTATTAAAGTATTATTGACTATATTTCCTAAGCTATACTTTCCATCTTTGTGACATACTTATCAAATTTGGACATTTTATAGCCATGATTTCTTCAAATTTTTTTCTTACCCCCTTCTAATCCCATTTTAGGACTCCAACTACACATATAATAGGCTACCTGAAGTTTGTCCCAGGGCCCTCTGGTACTGTTTTCATGTTTTCCCCACTTTTTTTTTCTTTTTCTGTTTCATTTTAGATATTTTCTATTGGTAGTTATACAAATCCACTATTTTTTTCTCCTATGATCCCTAATCTATTTTAATGCTGCCAGTATATTTTATCTCAGATACTTTATTATTCATCACTGGAATTTTATTTGAAATTTTTGTTTTCCATTTCTCTACTTAGCATGCTTGAACTTGGGGCACCTGGGTTGCTCAGTGGGTTAAGCCTCTGCCTTCAGCTCAGGTCATGATCTTGGGGTCCTGAGATCTAGCCCTGCATCTGGCTCTCTGCTCAGCAGGGAGCCCGTTTCCTCCTCTCTCTTTGCCTGCCTTTCTGCCTGCTTGTGATCTGTCAAATAAATAAACAAAATCTTTAAAAAAAAGAAGAAGAAGAAGAAGAAGAAGAAAATGCTTGATCTTTCTTCTACCTTCTTAATTATGTGTATACCAAATCTTTCTTTTTTTTTTTTTTTCTAAGAGAGAGGGAGAGAGGGAAGGGAATAGGGCCTCAGAGAGAGACAATCCTAAGCAGGTGCCACACTCAGTATGGAGGCTGACATGGGGCTTGATCTCAGAACCCTGAAATCATGACATTAGCTGAAATTAAGGGCCAGATAGTTAACTGATTAAGTCATCCAGGTACCCCTAATTTTAAGTCTTTTGATGTCTTTGGTCTCTAGTTTTATCATCTCTATCATTTTATAATCTGTTTCTGTTGATTGAATTCTTGCCTTATTACTGATTATATTTTTTCTTGCTTTATTGCTTGCTGGATAATTTCTTACCGAATGCCACATATTGTAAATTTTACCTTACTAGATGCCGGATCTTTTGTATTCTTATAAATATTCTTGATCTTTATTCTGAGACAAGGTTATTGAGATTCAACTTGATTCTTTAAAGACTTACCTTTAAGTTTGTTAGGCACGACCATAATAGCCTTTAATCTAAGGGTAGTCTTCCTTCACTAATGAGTCAATATCCTTTTGAATAATAATCCCAGTTCCATGTAAATTATAAGAAATTTTGTTGTCTGGTGACAACAGATACTTTTCTTGGGTCTATGTGATTTTCATGGATTGTTCCCTCTGCTCTTTTTAGGTGTTGCTTTTTCTGGCCTCTTGTACTTGTCTACACATGCAGGCATTGATCAGTATTTCACTCAAAGACACAAGAAGAATCTTCTCTATTTTTCCAGAACACTCTCTCAATGCAACTCTTTCCTCACAGTTACTTTATCTTGTGAATTCTCACTTTTTTTTCACTTCTTTCATCTCTCCAGTCATTTCTTCAACTCAGAGATTGTCAGGTTCCTTCCAGCTTCTGCTTCCCATTGCAACATGAAAGCTCTCTCCAGGAGAAAAGCAGGGGCAGTTGTAGGGCTCACCTCATATACTTCCCCCTCTCAGAAATCACCGCTCTGTGTTGGCTAATGTCTCATATCTTGAAAATGTTGTTTCATATATTTTGCCTGGAATTTTAGTTGTTCCAGGTGGAAGGTAAATTTGTCCCCTGTTTTTTTTTTCCATTTTACTTGAAGTAGGACTTCTAATCCTGTGGGTTTTGACATTCCAATGCAAAAATACATCTGTTTAATATATTTTGTCTAGTTTTCTCTTTGTTAACTTAGGAAATCATGGAGAAAAATTAAGTCCCCCCTAATGATTTTGAATATACTTGCAGTATGGATGATATTTTCAGAGGAATCAGAATTGAAATATAGAATGGGTAAGAAGGTAAGAAGTAGAAATCAAGTAAATAACTAATATGGAGTAAAAGTTATGGTAGAAGAGATAATGAATTCAGTTTTGGATATATGTAACTTGTGGTATCAATGAAACATCAAGAAAGAGATCAATCAGGACTTTGGAAATATAGGTCTGAAATTTGAGAGAAAGGTGAGAGCTGTATTGCCAAGAAGGAAAAAATGAAGAAAGAAAACAATGTTAGAAAATAGCCAAAACATATTGTAACTGTTTGGATATGGATGTTGAATAAATGAATGAAAAAAATCAGAGCTTCATTTAATATAAAGAAGTAATGCAAGAATTTCCTTGATATTAAATTCTTAAGAAAACAAATTCCAGCAATGTTGGACCTATTAGCAGTTTTGAAAAGAGCTATTTTAAAAATACTGAAAAATAGAGGGAGCAAAAGTATTTCTGTGGTCATATCTATTTTCTACATGCCACATACAAAATAAATGATGTGATATACACTGTTCTGTGTAACTATTACCTGGTCATACTTGGTATTAGATAAAGAGGTCTCATTATTGCATTCTTCTGTAGGTTTATAAATGAAAGACTTAAAATATCTGTAGAACCAAATGTAATTGACACTGCATTGTGTGTTTTTCACTCTCATTTTTTTCATCAATAAAATAATCCATGTCTTTTGAAGACTATTTTCCAACAAAGCATTAGTTTCCATTTAGAAGAGCATTTTCACACAGAACATCAGTTTCCAAATCAGAATTTTGCTGTGCTTTTAGATTGGCTTCCTGAATTATACTACTCCTATCTTGTATAGAAATATAAGTGACTTTATTTAAATAAGGAAAGCTATTAATTCAAACAATATCATAAATTCTGATCTGATTTTTTAAGGTAAAATTTCATTGTATTTCCAGACTACCAAAATTGTTTATTTTTATTATATTTTATTTAACATAACATAACTCATCTGATCCTTTAAGCTGTATCCTCTTTAGAAGTACTTATATATATTTTAAAAAGTAAATTAAGAGATTCAAATTAAAACTACATTGAGGTATCACCTTACACCAGTTAGAATGGCCAAAATTAGCAAGACAGGTGTGGAGATTCCTCAAGAAATTAAAAATAGAACTTCCCTATGACCCTGCCATTGCACTCCTGGGTATTTACCCCAAAGATACAGATGTAGTGAAAAGAAGGGCCATCTGTACCCCAATGTTTATAGCAGCAATGGCCATGGTCGTCAAACTACGGAAATAACCAAGATGCCCTTCAACAGATGAATGGATAAGGAAAATGTGATCCATATACACCACGGAGTATTATGCCTCCATCAGAAAGGACGAATACCCAACTTTTGTAGCAACATGGACAGGACTGGAAGAGATTATGCTGAGTGAAATAAGTCAAGCAGAGAGAGTCAATTATCATATGGTTTCACTTATTTGTGGAGCATAACAAAAAAGAGATTATGCTGAGTGAAATCAGTCAAGCAGAGAGAGTCAATTATCATATGGTTTCACTCATTTGTGGAGCATAACCAATAGCATGGAGGACAAGGGGCGTTAGAGAGGAGTAGGGAATTTGGGTAAATTGGAAGGGGAGGTGAACCATGAGAGACTATGGACTCTGAAAAACAGTCTGAGGGGTTTGAAGTGGCGGGGGGGTGGGAGGTTGGGGTACCAGGTGGTGGGTATTATAGAGGGCACAGCTTGCATGGAGCACTGGGTGTGGTGAAAAAATAATGAATACTGTTTTTCTGAAAATAAATAAATTGGGAAAAAAATAAAAAATAAAATAAAAATTAAAAAAAAAAAGCATGGAGGACATGGGGAGTTAGAGAGAAGGGGGGTGGGGTAAATTGGAAGGGGAGTTGAACCATGAGAGACTATGGACTCTGAAAAACAATCTAAGGGGTTTGAAGTGGCGGGGGATGGGAGGTCGGGGTACCAGGTGGTGGGTATTATAGAGGGCACGGATTGCATGGAGCACTGGGTGTGGTGAAAAAATAATGATACTGTTATGCTGAAAATAAATAAATGAAAAAAAGTAAATTAAGTTCTAAAAAAATAAATAAGCCCCCAAAGAAAAAAAATCTAAAAAATATTTGAAATCTCTCATGTGAAATTTTAAAATTATACTTAAAATTATCTTTCTGAATATGGGTTGGGTTAGGTCTTCCATCCGAAAGACCTAAATGTGAAAGGGGGAACCACCAAAATCCTAGAGAACACAGGCAACAACTCTTTGAACTTGGACACAGCAAATCCTTGCAAGACATGTCTCTAAAGGCAATGGAAACAAAAGCAAAAGTGAACTACTGAGATTTCATCAGGATAAAAATCTTCCGCACAGCAAAGGAATCAGCCAACAAAGCTAAAAGGCAACCTATGGAACAGAAGATATTTGCAAATGACATTTCAGATGAAGGGCTGATATCCAAGATCTATAAAGAACTTCTCAATTTCAACACCCAAAAAAGAAATAATCAAGTCCAAAAATGGGCAGAAGACATGAACAGACATTTCTCCAAAGTAAACATACAAATAGCTAATAGACATAAGAAAAAATGCTCCACATCACTAGCCATCAGGGAACTACAAATCAAAACAACAATGAGATACCACCTTCTACCAGTTGGAATGGCTGAAGTTAACAAGACAAGGAACAACAAATTTTGGTGATGATGTGGAGAAAAGTGAACTCTCTTACACTGTTGGTGGGAATGCAAGCTGGTACAGTTACTCTGGGAAATAGTATGGAGGTTGCTCAAGACATTAAACATAGATCTACTGTATAACCCAGCAATGCACTATGAGGTATTTACCCCAAAGATACAACTGTAGTGAAAAGAAGGGGCACCTGCACCCCAATGTTCATAGCAGCAATGTCCACAATAACCAAACTGCAGAAAGAAATGAGATGTCCTCCATCAGATGAATGGATAAAGTAACATTCCATATATACAATGGAATATTACTCAGCCATTGGAAAAGATTTATACCTATCTTTTGCTTTGACATGGATGGCACTGAAGAGTATTATGCTAAGTGAAATAAGTCAGTCAGAGAAAGGTATCATATTGCATCATTCATATGTGGAACATAAAGAATAGTGCAGAGGACAATAGGGGATGGGAGGGAAAACTGAAGGGGAAGAAATCAGAGAGGGAGGCAAACTATATGAGACTCTTGACTCTGGGAAAGAAACCGAGGGTTGCCAAAAGTGAAGTGGATGAGGGAGATGAGGTAACTGGATAATGGACATTAAGAAGGGTAATGACGTGATGAGCACTGAGTGCTAGAGTCAACTAATGAATCATTGAACATTATATCAAAAACTAATGATGTATTATATATTGGTTGATTGAATTTAAATTAACAAACAAAACCCCCCAAACATCATGTCATTTCCCTTTTCAAAGACCTCCAGTGTCCTACCACTACTTTTTGCAAAATTTCCCTTATTAAATATTATGGCCTTTATTAGCTCTCACTTTCCCATATCATTATACTACAATTCACCAACTTTATTTTTAGATACTCTCTACCATGATCTGCTCTCTAGAAAAGAAAACTTTCTTATGCATAATGAAAATTTCTTACTTTTTGTTTTGTTTTGCTTTTGTTTCTGCCTCCACAGGTTAACAGTGAATTGTTTGGCGGCCATTCTCCCTGGCCCTATTTATACTTGCTTTCTTTTAAAATCTTGTTTAGGAAATATTCTATTGTGGGGATTATTCTTTAAATTAGCACAAATCATATGTATATATCCTGTAGTCCTCTACCATTGATTTATACAACTTGCTCTACATAGTGGACACTTACATATACATTTATTTTTTTACATTAGTATTATAATTTTCACAACTGTCTATTTTGGTAACTCATTATTACCTGATTTTACTCTGATTCTTATGTATATATATTGGTATTTTAAGGTACATTAATTTATTAGAGACATCTTCATGAGGCAATATTATGTCAGGGAGAAAGCACCTGTCCTGGAGTCACAGTTTGGGTTCTAGTCTTAGCTCTAACACTAGCAGTTTGATCTCAGGTAATTTATCTAGTATTTCTGAGCCTCCATTTCTTCATATCTTAAATGAGGTAATAGAAGTAGCTGCTTCATATCTTTAATCTGAAGTTTAAATTAAATAATCATATAATAAGCACTCAGTAACTGAAAAATTAACATCATCAACATGGTCCTTCAATGTATTAACACTGCTGCTATCAAAGAATCTATTTCTGATCAACAGCTGCCATAATCTTGTTGCCCTTTGCAGATTTGTTCTACTGAATGTGTACTCTATTGGCTGTATCCTGTTAACAGACCAATATTGCAGTTGTTTATATTATCCCATTTCCTCTATCCTTATGAAATCAGTTCTGCATTCCTAGGGATTTGGTGAGAGATAATTTTTCCCACATAGCCCCATCCACTTCAATGCCAGTAAGCAGGCATATTCAGAAAGTTAATCTAGATTTCATAAACTGCATAAGGTTAGACAATGATAAGTACCTTAGAGATGGTACAGAGAAAATGATACAGGAGTTCAGAAAATGGACACTTGTAATAAACTGTCAACTCAAAGAAGCTTTCAATCTTATAAAATAATTTACTTATTATTAATATTCTGCCTTATGAGAGGATATCTGGTAGGCAAAACACATGAATAGTTAAAAATTGGATATTTAAGCAATGTTGAATTAATAATTTTAGCTGAAAACCTTACTAAGCCAATTAAAAACAGAGCTCTTATATATTGTTGATGGGATTGTAAAATGGTTATACAATCACTGGAAAGTGATTTGACAGTCTCAAAAATTAAAAATGCGTCTACTCCAAGACCTAGCAATTCACTACTAGGAATAAAAAGGAAAATGAGTGCATGTGTCCAAAGAAGTATTTGTATAAGCATACTCATAGCACCCAAGTATCCATCAAGCTTGACTAGATAAACAAATTGTGGTTTATTCACAAAATGGAATACTATCCAGTAATAAAAAGTACAAACTACTGATATATGAACTATCATGGATGAATCCAATGTGTCAAACAAAAAAATAAGCCAGGCATGAAAGAGTGTATGTTATATGATCCAAATTATATATGGTTCTGAAACAAATAAGATTAATTATGGTAGTAGAAATAAGAATAATGGTTAACATGGGAGGAGTATTGATTGAGACAGGTATTGTCTGGGAAACAGCATCTCTAGGAATGATGAAAATGTAATATTGCTCTAGATAATGGTTAGAAGAGCATAGGTCGAACTTCTTCATGAAGAAAGCATTTTACTATATATAAATTATACTTCAATAGAAAATGAAAAAATACAAAGTCACAAAGAGGCAGATATCTAGTAAAATATGACATCTACAATGTGTACTGTTTACTTGTCAAGGTGGGGTAATATAAATATATATAATCTGATTTTTTAATTTTTCCTTTCTTCTAATAAATGCTGGCATGAGCTTTACTTTTTATAATTATTATTTTTCATTTAAAAATATACATCAAAGTTATGCTGCATCATCACTATAGGCATGGGGTTCCTGATGCCTCAGGACAAATGTTCACAACTCTTTCATTTTTTAAATTGTGTTATATTAGTCACCATAAAATACATTATTAGTTTTTGATGCAATGTTCCGAGTCTTTTAAACTAAAAGTTATTATTGACTTGGAAAACTACAAAATATTTTTCTAAGGATCACTCAAAAGAAGGATAGCTGAATGTTAATCTAGTTTAATAACTTGATCTGTTTCACATTTTGAAGCTGATAACGTCATGAAGGACTATTTTTGTGGATGCATACATTACCATATTGCATATTTTAAAAGATTTTTTATAAGTATTCATATCCTAAGATTAATGTTGTACTTCAGTATTTAAAAAAAAATCTATCAAAATGCCCGTGTTAACAAAGTAATAAGCTCTGATTTATTTGAAATGAGATCTCTCTCATCCATTTCCTCCCTCCTCCATCAATTTCTAAGCTTTATGAAGAAGTTTTAAAAATTGGGATGAGAAGCATCCAACCATGTGAATGGAGAGGGAAGTAAAACATAAAACAAGCACAAGACTACTCTACATGAAAACTTTCTTCTACAAGTGTGCTTCATTCAAATAAATTTTAGCTGACTTACTTAACACTGTTAAGTCAAAATAATAACAACAATTGTATAGCACTCTCTGATTTACACGGTGGCCTTGAAGGTCTTGTCTCATTTGGTAGCCTATTTCATTTGGACAGGAACATTTAATAGAATGCTTTGCTTTCAGAGTGTTCCTGTATACCACAGTCTTGCTACTTGACTAGACCCATTACAGATATGGCAATCTGGACTTTAATTCTGAATTTAAAATGTCTCTCCTTTTGGTTTGTGAAACTTTGAGTAGTTCAGTACAAGTAGATTTTCCAGACAACTATAGCTTATCATTTAATTAACCAAGATTTTTAATCATAACCACTTTCAAGAGGAATCATTATAAAATCTATATAACATTGTGTCATTTTTTACAAGTCGTGTTTGCCATATTTTATAGTTATAAAGTAACACATAATCACATTATAATATGTGGAAAATATAGAAATGTGTGAAAAAGAAAACAAAAACATCATATTGTGACAATCCAAAGATAAATACTGTTAATATTTCAGTATGATGTCAACCTTTTTACAGTGAAATATATTTCTATGTGTATAAATACAGTTACATATCAAGCTTAACCTTTACATTGTTTTATCTTGCTTTTTAAATCACTATTATATTTTCATATTGCTTCATGTATAGACATACTATAAAAGTTACTAGTGATTTTCTATATCCTCTACCTTTTAAAGTAATTGCTAAGTGGTTGTATTATAATTTAATTAAATTAATGCTTAATCAGTTTTACAATTATATTTACATTAAAAATTAAAGATGCTTAAATTATAAATAATAGACTTTGATGTATTCTCATAAATCTGTATATCATACTACATAATTTATAAAGAACTAAACAAAAGTTCAGTGAATAAAGAATCTATGACATGTAGTTGGAGATGATCTTTTATATAGTTATTCTGTGATTATTTATACTTGTCTAAAACATGATCTCAATCTTGAGTATTTATGAATGATTGAAAATAGACACTGTTCAGAATATTCTTAGTAGAGTTAAGCTTAAATACAGCATTCTCTGTGTTTCTTAGTATATTTCCCCATATTGAAATATAACATATTAACGATAAACACAATACCAGTAAACCAATAGTTAACCTGAATCTTCATTATTAGGTTTATTAAGTACACTATTAAGTGTACTTAAGTACATATTATTAGGTTTATTAAGTACACACTATTAAGTATAAGCTATAAGATATGATGAAGATGGGGGAAAGGTCTTTGAAAATTTCATGAAAAATGAACATATCTCCATATTATGGAATCAGAACAGTCCAAGGTGCCTTCTGTCCTTGAGATCCCAGGAAATGCAACATTAAAATGGGGGTGACATCTGCATTTATATCAAGTGATAAGTACAAAAATAGCTACCTACTCAAATAGACTTTAGATGGTTTCTACAAAACATTGAGAAAGACAGATGAGAAATATAAACCTTTAGAGCTTCGTTTATAAAGTTGCATCTGTACATCCATGTTGACTCTGTTTATGAAAAGAGACAGACTGCATAAAATAGGTATGATAACCCAATGAAGTACTCAGAGAATGTTGTTAAACACACAGTCAATCATAAACCAATTGGGCCTATATTCTAGGGCCAATTATTCAAAAAACTCTAATGTAAATTTTCCTTAAAATTACACTAAACCACAATTTTGACTTTTTTTTAATTTTAAAATGGGAATACAGTAATTCCAAGTCCCATGAGGACAGGCACAAAGGCGTTTTGTCTTGCGTACTTAGCAACAAGCAGAGTGCCTGCCATTTAGTAGGTGCTTAATAAATAATTTTGTTGAATGAAAGAAAATAAATTTTTTACAAAGTACCTAGAAACTAGAAATAGGACACTCTTGAGAGACTAAATGTTGTAGTTATATATAATATTCATATACATGTATGAGTATATCTAAATTATAAAGTAATTAAAAAACACGAAAGTCTTATTAAAGAAAGTTTCAATCAATACTCTATATTCCCTCAAAAAAGTCTCATTTTAAAAGTATTTTCATTTCCTTATTGCAATAGATCTCAGCTAAGAATTTTTTGTAGCTAAGAAACTTTAGGTATGATTTAAATAGGTAATAATAGCTTTTAATATTTTCAGGAGATAAACAAAAACTTTCAGGAATTACATAAGGAGATATAGTATAGGGGTTAACTACATGCAAATATTATTTCAAGTAGGCCAAACTTATCCAAAATACTACCCTTAAATTTTTACTATATTTTCTTCTTCTATTTTTTGTACTCATAAGCTAATGTTTTCTATTTTTTAAGGAATCATCTTCAGTGTAGTATCTTTGAGAGTTCTCGTTGCAGTAGATGGAACCTAAGGCAGTGAAAGTTATTTGTTGGTATTGGTCATTTTATATTAAATACTCCTTATTTGCTCTGCATATGTTACATATGTTACATCAGATATTTTCTTTGCTCAAATAAAAAACAAACATTTAAAAACCTTAAAAAAGTAATGCAATATTCTGTCTATATATATGTAGATGCATAGGTCTTTGTGTCGGTCTTTGACATGTATATTCATTTTACTTGTGCTGAAGAGTGTTTAGTATGCAATTTTTTGAAATATGTCATTATTTGCCTAATGGTTTTTTAAACATACCACAATTGCCATTTTACACATCAGGAAAATGGTCCTCTATTGAAACACAAAAACAAAATCTTGTACATGTTTTTCGTCTCAATGAGTTTCATGGTAGTAGTTGATTTATGCTTCTTTATCTTTTTATTCAGTGAATGCTGGTATAACAGGATGATAGTTTGATTGTCACAGCTTTATTGAATAGGTTTTCATAATATTTAGATAACAAATACCATTATTTAATAAATGGGTATTTAAAAATAATGTTCTGGTATATTTTTTCATTTTAAAATGTGTGTGTGTGTGTGTGTGTGTGTGTGTGTTGATTTGAGTATCTTCTGCTGCTATCTTTGATACAGCTAACAATGATCTCTCATTCAATTTAATGGTACTTTAATACCCCACCCATCAGAAATAAAGGAATTCAAACTTAAATTGAGCTAGAGATACCAATATCTACAAAATAGACTTCTGCCAGTATATAGAGGATTTTACAATGGTGAAATATCATTGGACATTATTGCTTAACCTCCACTGAAACACCAGAACTCAATATGAGAAATGAAGGGAAGCTCATTTTCTAGTGTAGGGTGCTCTCTCTGCATCATCTAAGTTACTCTCCAGGAACTAATCACTTAAGTAAAGGTAATAATTTTTTTAAAGTGTTGAGACTTTCTAAAAACCAACTAGTAACTAAGTGACTTTAAATGTATTAAATTAACATATCAGGGTACATAACTTTAGTTCATTCTGGCAGCAATACTATCAGGGAGGGTTCTGTTTGCATTCTGCAGATGAATAAACCAAAATTCAGAAGGATAAACACAGTGCCCAAGATCCTAGAACTAGTAAGAGAGCTGAGATTCAATCATTCCCCTCCTACCATAAAGCCCGTGTTTCTTTTTCTGCTCTGTGATGTTTCTCAGTAATGTTAATGCTGTATTTTAGAAGGATAAATTCTAATTTAAAGCCTTTAAACATATACCCCTTTAATTTTTTATTATGTTATGTTAGTCACCATATGCTATCATTTTTATTTTTTAAAAAAATTTTAATGAGTATATCATTAGTTTTTGATGTAGTGTTCCATGATTCATTGTTTGTGTATAACACCCAGTGATCCATGCAATCCATGCCCACCTTAACACTCATCACCAGGTTCACCCATTCCCCCCATTGCCCCCCCCTTCTAAAGCCCTCAGTTTGTTCCCTGGCGTCCATAGTGTCTCACAGTTCATCTCTCACTCCAATTTCCCTCCCTTCACTTTCCCCTTCCTTCTCCTAGTGTTTTCCATGCTATTCTTTATGTTCCACAAATAAGTGAAACCATATGCTATCATATACTTCTTTCAAAATTGCTTTCATATTTACTCAGGAAAGTCATTGACTATACATGAATATTTGCTTCTCATTCAGTCAGTATTTCCTAGAAAAAAAAAATCCCAACAGTCTTATTCAACATGAAACACTCCGCTGTTATTTTGAGAAAATACTTACTGCATTGAATAGTTGGAACGCTTCACAGGGTAAAATACCAGTTCTTTTTGCTCCAGCTGTAGCTAGATTTCAAATGTCAGGTTGAGTCATTTCTCTATATTCTAGAAGAATGTGAAACAGTAGGGAATATTTTGAGATTCCAAACACATACAATGTGGCATCCAGACGAAGGGGAGTGATAGGTCAATGCCTGGCAGATGGCATAATGAGCTTGAGAGGCTACTGGCAGATGGACCTGACAATTTGGGCAAAGCAAAAGTGCTTTTGGCTACTAACAGAAAGCACAAGGAAGGCAATGAAGAAGTCTACATACTCCTTCTGATGATGCTGCCAACTTGGATTTAGCAGATGATATGGTGAGCATTAAGAATATGAAAGATAGTAAAGTGATATTATTTTCTAGGTATGGTATGGAAAAAGCAGTTAATGTAAGCAGAGAGTGTTTTGAGGATTTTGGATAGTTAAACTCTTCTGTGTGATGCAAGGAGCATATGCTTAATGTACTCAGTAACACTTTTCAGTTGCCATGGTCAAGTATGAATTTATAAACTGTTTATTAATACTATAAGGTTATACTTTAAACCTTACTATAGCCTCCATAAGTTAAGCAAATTCATTGCAATTATGTAGTTTATATTTTATGTTAGGAAAATGAAATATTCATAGCACTTGAAACAATGGTAATAAGTGGATTTTCTAGGCTAGATTTTTGCTCTGAGACTACTCAGATCAAGGTAGTCATTTTTGTATGTGTGATAGTCCATCAACCTAAGGAGATGAAACTATTAAACAACGAATAATAGAGCATTAACATGTTTTCTTCAGTAGTGATTAATTTTTTATTAATTATGTCATACTTTTTTATCCATCTGTAACATGTGCTATATTGAATAATTGGTTGGCAGTTTTTGACTTTAAATATATATATATAGCTTTTAGCCCCTGATGATGTCTTTGCCAACTTTCTGTGAAAATATCATAAATCCACAGTGATGAGAACAAACAGAGCAAAAGATAAAAACAAACAAAACAAAAAAACAAAAGCCAGTGTCTGGGCCAATGTGACCAGACTAAGAAACTAGCAAAAATTTGCTTCATTAAAGTAAGATGGGCAAAAGTAATATAGATGATGTTACATAATTCCACTCTGTGGCCCATGGCTCAGAGTTCCAGGATCTACACTAACCAGAACTCTAGACAACTATATCTCTACTGTGAAGGTGCTATTTTATATGCTACCCATCTTTCTCTGTTCATTGAGAGATAGCAACTCCAAGAAGTATGACTGGACAGAAAATTGTTAGTAGCATACTTTATTCAGGGAACATATAAGGCCCACAAATAAACCACTATAGCTAGGGCCTAGAAATTATAAATTTTCATAGTACATTATGGAATATGGTTGGGTGTACAAAAAATATTGAATTAAAACAAAACTATGTTAAGTACATGGGAGCTAAAAACCTGAAAATAAACCTAAAATATACAGATATTAACATCACCTCTAACTACAGACCAGAAAAGCTATTCAACTATTCTTTGAGTTGGCAAAGACTGGGACTAAAGGCAAACAACTCATTAGTTTTGTTGCCAAATATTTTGTCTGAAGAGAACTTGCCTCATTTGAAAATGAGTAAAAAGAAAAAAAAATGAGCACGTGGGCTATGAAAAAAATCACAGAATCCTGGGGAAATGGAGCATAAAATTCTGAAGAGAATATCACAGCAAATGAGTCCCTCCAAGATTCAGAATAAAATATCTTATAACTCTTTGGCATACTAAGCATAGTGGGGAAAAAACATGCCTTGGAGATACAAACGCACAATCATATAGACAACATTCTGAGATAAATAGGAAACAAAAATAGGTGAAAAGGAGATGGACAAGATAAAGAAAGATTTCAAAAAAACTGAAAATATAAACCTGTACCCCTGGGGCAAATAATATATTATATGTTAATAAAAATTTTTTAAAGAACCTGAAAATGCAATAGAATATCAGGAAATTCAAGATGCATATTGGAATTACTAAGAAGAAGGAATATACTGTAGATTATCAAATTAGTAATGTGGAATAAAAATTTAAGAAAGTTGTACTAGAGTCCCAAGGAAAGAAAAAAGGGTAAAAATGAGAGGGAAATAGTGTGTATGTAAAAAACAGAGATCTAATCTATGAATAATTGATATATCTGAGTAGCAAATGTAACAGAAATTATAATAAAAATATAGTGGAAGACAGGTTTCCTGAGTTGAAGAGATATCTATATATGTGCTTTGAGAGGTCTTACTAACTTCCAGACAAAAATAATGAAAAGAAACCCACATGTAAATATATTCTGTTTAAATACTTACATTGTAAAGGTAACTTTAAAGTGTTGCAGGCATTGGGGAAGGGGAAATATAATAAAGATAATATTCAAAAAAAGAGCTGACCCTATATTTATCTGTAATATCCTAGTCCTGAAGACAATATAACAACATCTAAAGAGGTCTGATAGAAAAAGGATTTGACATGTCTCTTATATTCAGCCATGATGTCTTCCATGTGTAGAGATAATAGAAGTAAATTTTCAGGTATAGAAGGGTTCAGAAAATATACTACCTATTTAGACATTTTGAATAAGTTTACTTTAGGTCATATTCAAGACAATTGAGAATTTTTTAAAAGTCCAGAATGTGAAAATCATGTTATTATAGAACTAGCATAATTCCAGAGTGCCTGGGGGGCTCAGTGGGTTAAGCCTCTGCCTTCAGTTCAGGTCATGATCTCAGGGTCCTGGGATCAAGTGCCACATCAGGCTCTCTGCTCAGTGGGGAGCCTGATTACCCCTCTCTTTCTGCCTGCTTCTTTGCCTAACTGTGATCTCTCTGTCAAATAAATAAGTAAAATATTTAAGAACTAGCATAATTCTCTTCTCACTTTGGACATCATGTTGAGGAAGCATGAAGAGACTACATTTTTCAGGTGAATTCTGCAACCTAGAGGTGAAGTTTGAGTTTGCAGTACTTTCCTCAGATGCTCTTCTTTTATTTGCACTCCTTTTTTACTATCAGGAAATGTGTTTTTCAAATCAGGAAATGTGTTTTTCAAATCATATCTTTGATCTCACTGTTCAAATGGAATCTTGTCATGTTTAATAACAACTTATAGCAATTACTGGTGGTGTACTATTCCAGCACTTGCTAGCAATAGATAAAAAGTTTGCATAGTCACTGTAGCAGAACATTGTGCCAGGAAAGTTAATGGATAATTTTTGTCCTCTACAAAAGCATACCTGCTTAAAAAGAATAGAGTGGACTTATTTATTATAAAGAAAACTGAGAAATAATTTACTGAATCTTTAAAACTATTGACGGTCTTGATTATAATTGCTGCTCAAGATTCATGCTTTTTGATTTGCCACATCTAAACTCAGATGTGATAATGATAATGAACTGAGTAATAACTAAAGTTATGGGGGTGGTTTGAGACTTTTGAGACAGATCCTATTCACCAAAATATTTCATTTGCACTGCAAAGTAAATTCGTGCATCAACAAAAGAAAAGAAGGGAAAAAAACAGAATAAAGGCATAATCTTCCACTTCAACCAACACTCTAATTACATTAAGGTCAATATTGATGACCCCAATACACAATATTATTCACTTATTCATTCAACAGATATTTACTAATGAATTTCTATGTACAAAGAACTTTACTGGGACCTAGATACATAGCTGTGATAACCTTGTCTGGTGAGCACCTCTTTTCAACTTCCTCACTTTTAGTGAACTTTTTCTTCAAACACAGTGTAATATTCAATCCATTATCATTCTACTTTAATGATCTCCTGGATTTAAGTTACTCCAACACCATGACGTAACACAAAGACAATCATGACAACACTACCCTTACTATTGTCCTCAATTCCCTTACTGTTCTTATTTTTGTTGATAATCTCTGACTTGCATAATAGATTGTTTGATATATAAGATAATTGATGAGAAAGCACTACAAGCCAAATATATTATATCAAAACAAAACAGTACAAACATAAAGTCTATTTCTCAGTACTCTATTTGCTTCAGAAGCTGGAACTGATTTTACCAATATTATGTGAAAATAAGGACCAAAAATTGAGTCAGAAATAAAAGGTTCTACAATTGTCTCCATTGACATTTCACCATCTATTCTTAGGATTTTGGAATTCAGGTCTTTGGTATATTGAATTGAATTCTATTTTTGTAAATACATGTGTAGCTTTTGGGGCCAAATTATTAAAAAATTACCTTGAAAGGAACTTTTCCTTGTCTTGATCATACTTGCAAACGCTACACAGGGATTGATTTTATATATGAGTTAACTCACAGTTATCAATTATATGACCTAACAGAAAGTCAGGAACTTCTACCATTGAAAAGTGATAAATGCATGTATGTGTGTGTGTGTGTGTGTGTGTGTGTGTGTGTATAAAACTTTCCCATAAACATAACTCTGAGAATGGTGAATTCAGCTTTCACTTTACTTCAGGAGAAAAATTATCCCAGTCAGTGTCATATACTCTGAACTGAGAGTCAATGAGGCTGAAGTAAAGCTCTGGAAACTATACATAGGTCATCTTATTTTAATGTGGTGAGATAATGGGTTCTTTTGGACAACCAGGAGGACGTTAGCAGTTATAGAAAGAACTGGTTTAAGTAATTTGTGGAAGTTTTGGCCATTTTGCTCTTTGTCCATCTTCTTTCTATCTTCCCATTCTTTATTATTTTATTGTACTTAAATTTCTGGTGTATTTAGAGAAGCTGTTTTTCTACTCTGAACCCAAGTTACTTTAGTTTGGGTCCCCACTAAGACATTCTATAGCTGTGTGATCTTGTACTTCAGTTTTCTCAGTTTCCTCATCTGTAAAATAAAGGATTCAAGTGTGTGTGTATATATATATATATATATATATATATATATATATATATATAATACATATGCATACACACACAGAGAGGGTTTTTTTTAAAATGTATTTTAGAGAGAGAGAGAGAAGTAGGGGGAAGGACAGAGGAAGAGGGAGAGAGAGAATCCTCAAGGAGACTTCCTGATGAGCAGGGAGCCCAATGCAAGGCTTGATCCCATGATCCTGAGATCATGACCTGAGTTGAAATCAAGAGTTGGCCAGTTGATCACTTAACCAACTGATAGGTAAACAGAGTTTCAGCGTTTATATATATAAAATGCATGGCTGCATTTACCCTTGGGACCAACATTTATATATTTAGATTAATGATTATCACATAGTAAGTGCTCAATAAATATTAGCTATTATGATTGCTATATTACTACTATTTTAAATCAATTACTATATTTTTTATTTTTTAATTTTAATTCAGTTAGCCAATGTACAGTACATCATTAGTTTTTGGTGTAATGTTCAGTGATTCATTAATTGTGTATAATACCCAATGCTCATCACATCACATGTCCTCCTTTATGCCCATCACCCTGTTAGCCCATACTCCCAATATTTTGCCCTTCTAGTAGAATGATCAAATGGTATGTAGTATAGGTTTCTAGATAGGCAATCTTTGTCCCCTTTAGAACTCTACAAATGAGTTAAAGTTGTATTCAACTGCTGCTTATAAGTTATCTGATTCCAGATGACCTTTAACCATCTAGAATAAGTATATATTTTTAAACTCTGGAAGTTGTATCACTTTCCATTTTTACCTTTTGTCCCCTCTCTTCATAAATTTTACCAGAGGATGTTTAAGAAAATGCTCTCATTGAGATTTGCATTTTTATGAGATAATATTTGTATCATTGGTGAATGATTTAGATGTCTCCAACATTCCATATTCTTAAACTGGAAGTCTTTTTAAATACATAACAATTACAGTATACAAATTAGAACTTTAAGTTTTATTATTTATAGTTTTATTATTTATAGTTTCTAAATTACTTTCACATAAATTAAAAGCATTGCATTTTTAACATTTTGCATTATTTTGTACTGGTCCTAAAAATACAGTAGCAAGAACATACCAAGTAGTGTTGTTGTAATTACTTTATTTATATTAATCTTCTTTAATCTTCACGACAACCTTAACAGGTAGGTATTCTAACTATCATCCTTATTTCATAAATGACTACATTGAATCATTAAAAAGTTAAATAACTTGCTCAAGAGAACACAGCCAATAAGTGGTAGAGCTGAAGTTTGAATCAATGCAGTCTAGCTTCTGAGTCTGTCTCCTTGAACATTGTGCTTTTCAACAGCATTTTCTTTCTTCCAGTCTTATAATAAGAGAAATTTACTCCAGGAGCATTTATTAAAGTCCAGGGCTAAAAACTCAATTGACAGTATTTTAGCACTTAGGTTCCTTGATGTTTTAAAGAAAAGCTTGTTCTTCTGATTTTAATAAGAAATCCTTTCATTATCTATATCCTTTCATTAGTCAGCTAAAAATAAAACAGAATATAACTGCAAAAATCATGACTACATTTACAGGTGGCACTAAAACTCATAAATTATCCACATCTCCATCTACTCCAATTTCCATGTCACTTAATACAAGAAATTTCTATATGATTCACAACATCCTTTGATAACTGACTTTTAACTTCCCTTGCATGCCATTAAGAAATAGGAATATTTAAATGTGCATGTAGTTGTGTCTGCCCTTCACATATTGGCCTTTAGAACTCATTGCCAATAGCTTCATGCATTTAATAATGTATTTTACAGCATGATCATATTAGTGGGGTCTTTCCTATGCCAACACTTGTTTCAAAATATGCTTAAATCCAAACCTTCATCTCTACATTGGAAATAATTCTCAGAATATTTAATGATGAAATTAGTTGTAATAGGTAAAATAATAATATTGGTGAAGAGCTAAGTAGATAAGTAAATGTTAGGTCTATCACCAACTCATTTTTTAAAATGCTTAATGGTAAGACAACTTTCAGTCTTCTAATCAATACCTATATCTCTATGTTAATGTCTGTCATTTTTCAGAACTTTGTTAGAGTTTTCATGTGTCTATATTGAATATCCTGAAAATATACTAATAAGACACTACTCAACTTAGTTTTCAGAAAATGTTATTAAAATGAATAAGAATATTACTAATATCAAGACATTTCAATCATTATCACAAAATATTTGTATATGTATCTAATACAGGTTAAATATTAATTTAATAAAATACACTCTATCAGCAAATATTTCTTCACATGTTTAAAAATAACTTTTTCTTATATCTTAATACCCCATTCCTATATATTCTGATGCAACCACAAAAGTACTTACCAAAGCCTTTACTTTGGAATAGAAACTCCACATCTATTTTCCTAAATTCCTCATTAGTTTATAAGTTCCTAGAAGATGGGGATTATGGGATTACACTTAATACACTACATATAAAAATAGTTAACACATAATAGATGCTTCAAAATATTTCTTAAATAAATGAGTAAGTGGTTAAAAGAAAAATTAGCAGTTTGGTTAGCATATAGATAAAAATTGAGAACAAGAAGTAATTATATTTTCTAGAAAGGATTGTCAGAATAAGAATATAAGAATGGACATACATAGATCCCCAAGGAAACCCAGAATTAAGTGAAAGTGTAACTGACAGAGACAGATAAAAGATGTTTAAAGAGATAGGAGAAAAAGGAAAGAGTAGTCATAGAACAAGGGAAAATAAACATTCTAGAAGTTGGAACTTACTAACAATGCCAAATGTTATGGAAAAGGTAAGCATTTTGAAGACTTATATATAGAATTTTATACATAGTGTAGTAGTCTCAATTCAAGAAATATTAACAATATAAGAACAAATAATTTGAATTAACTGTAGTCTACATATGGTAAATAAACAAGGTTGGTCTGCATTCTCCACTATAGAAGTAATGTGAAACTGAAGGTAAGTGTGTTTATTAAAAAAAAAAAAAAAACAAAAAACAAAACTAATTTTCATTCAGTATTTTAAGAGAATGTTGGAATGGGAGACACAAATTGGCAATGTTTATTATGGAATCTATAATTTCAATCAGAATTTATAAGCCTTAAAGCATATAAAGAGAAATAAAATTAATAAATGCAGAAACTTTAATTAGAATAAAAAGTAAAATGTTCTTTTAGCATTTATCTCAAATATAGTCATTATTTTTACAGTGCAAATGAATTCAAATTTCATACTTTTAAGATGATTAAATAGAGCCTCCTCATTCAATTTCAGGAAACTGCCCAATTTACAGATAATTTGGGTATTAAAAATTTACTGTACATGACAACTAGACTCATTTTCGGAATGCAGCTTACAACCTCTCTGTGATTAGATTTCCTATAATAAGCTCTGAAAAGGTTAATGAAGACCTTAGCCAAGCAGCTCAGGTTTTATAATTGGGTGTAATGAGTAGATATGGTGATGGAGTTCTTCACTAATGTAATTGTAATGCAGATCCACAATGTGTTATAAAAGCACCATAGGGAGAGCTCTAAAGAGAAATAAGTTCCCAAACATTTGTAGTTTGTAAATCTGATCTAGAAATACATTATATATTTCTATTTGTCCTTTTACTGCAAAATATACCTTAGAAACTACTGTTTCTTATTTTAAACTATAAACAAAGTTATCATGGCTTTGTGATTTGAATTCCTATCTCTCTATTCCCATCCCCTGATAAGAGAGAGAAATAGGGATAGGAATGAGATGCAAATGAACGAGAAAGAAAAAACAAAGGAAAGAAAGAAAGAAGAAAGAAGGAGGGGAGGAAGAAGAAGGGAATAAAGAGCAAGGGGGTAGTAAAAAAAGAAGAGAGAAAATGCAAAATTACTTTAAGACAAAGAATCAAATAAGGTATTTACTCTTCTTTTGGCTACCTTGTGCTTCTCCACTTATCATAAAATAAAAGACTACAAGTATCAATCCAAAGTTTACTCTCTCCCAAACACCTATAATGAATGCCACCCTATACAATCATTACTTGCTTCCTGGTCCTTAACTTGTACTTTATAAAAAAACAAAAAAACAAAAACAAAAACAAAAAACAAACAAACAAAAAACATTATCCATACACTGATCTATAGCATAGCGGTTAAGAGCACAAACTCTGGAAACTTAGGAAACTTAGGAAAATAATTTGAAATACCTAAAGTGGTGTATTTCCTGCACTATACCAGTATTAACAGTGATATCCAAGGTGTTTTGCAACTTGGCTCAGCTCTCCTTTCAAGACTTGTCTATTATTCTTCCCTAATTTGATATGCTGTACCCATAACATATATTCTTAAACACATCAGACATTTGAATGTTTGTGCCTTGGTTTATATTATTCCCTTTTCCTGTAAAACTTCATACCACGAGAAGATACTACATTATATGGTTCAAGAACCACCTCCTCTTTGAAGCCCTTCCTAAATGTTGTGAAGAATTTCCTCATCTATGATTCTGTAGCACATACAATCTTTCCCTCTAAATTAAGACCTACCTTCAAAGTTTATCTGTCAGGTTTAAGATGAAAGAAGAGTGTAGAAAGATAGTTTTCAATGTCATTTATGTTCTGGAGTAATCTAATGTTTAATAATATAATTTAAGAATTTCTTGGTTAAAAAAGTGAAATATCAGGATTATTCTATTGTTTTTCACAAATTAAATGATGATTATATAAGAAATAAACCTAACTACTAAAGATATTCTGAACCATTTTCATGTATTCTTTTTAACTCACGAAACCAAAACCCTTTTCAGAAGGTCTGCCTTCTTAGCAGTGCTTTTCTCTGTCTCCCTGTTTGTAAATACAATAAGAATTTTAGGTAATTTAAGATGTTCCTACTCAGTCTTTTATAGGCTTAAGAAAAAAATTACAGTCTGAACAGTGTTACAAAGATGTATGTTAATTCTCACTTAACAAAATATCAAACAGGCATTGATAAAATTCACCTACTAGTATTTAAAAAAAAATTGTGTAAAAAGCATGTCAATTCCAACTAGCCATACAGATCAAGATAAAAACTAACTCTTTCCATAGATCTCATAAGCCAGGTATTTAAAACCCATATAAGCCCAAATAATTAGTATTTCTTTTCTGCATTATTTTCTATTTTCAGAAAAGCTTAAATACTTTATAACATATAATAAAAATAAGGGGAAACTGAGAGAAATCGATGGTAGACAAAGAGTACCATATGAAGATGTGTAGAGACAGAAAAAAGGGAAGAAAATAGAGGAAGAGAAAAGGAGGGTACAGTAGCAATTGCCACTTTTCTTGGCCCTTAAGTTTTGATTCTAGGGCGCCTGGGTGGCTCAGTGGGTTAAGCCGCTGCCTTCGGCTCAGGTCATGATCTCAGGGTCCTGGGATCGAGTCCCACGTCGGGCTCTCTGCTCAGCGGGGAGCCTGCTTCCTCCTCTCTCTCTCTGCCTGCCTCTCTGCCTGCTTGTGATCTCTCTGTGTCAAATAAATAAATAAAATCTTTAAAAAAAAAGAATTTTTGATTCTATATAATTTGATGCCTTATATTCAAAATGTTGATAGGCATTGAGGTGTTTCCTTCTCCCACAAAAAGAAGTGAAAACTTAATTTTAGGAGCCATTAGCTGCCTTTTCTCTTTCTTCTCTTTCTGGGATCCCTCTAATGTGAACGTTACTGAGCTTGATGATGTCAGTGTGTGTGTGTGTGTGTGTGTGTGTGTGAATATACTGCTGTTCAATCTGGTTGTTTTCCACTACTCTGTCTTCCAGCTTTCTTATCCATTCTTCTGTTTTCTCTAATCTACTGTTTATTCCCTTTAATGTATTTTTAATTTCAGTTACTGAGTTCTTCATCTCTGATTGGTTCTTTTTTATGTTCTCCATCTCTTTGATGAAGGTCTTATTGAGATCATCCATTAAGTATTTTTATGACCATTACTTTGAATTTCTTCTTTTTAATATTTTTATTTCTTTTCAGTGTAACTGTATTCATTGTTTTTTCACCACACCCAGTGCGCCATGCAATCTGTGCCCTGTCTAATACCCATCTTTGAATTTCTATCAGGCATATTGCTTATCTCCATTTCATTTAGCTCTTTTGCAGTGATTTTTGCCCTGTTCTTTCATTTGGACACATCCCTCTGTGTTCTCATTTCCTCTCTCTGCACTTGTTTCTGCATATGAGGAAAGTCTGCTACATATCTGAATCTTGAAAATAGTGGCCTTATGACAAAGAGTTCCTGTAATACCCCTGTAGTGCAATGTTCCCTCTTCAAACCAGAACGAGGAACATCTGGGGTGTCTCCTGTGTGTGTTGCATGTGCCGTACAGTTGTGGTTGAGCCATGTTTGCTTTTAGGGCAGTCACCTGCAATGACCATCTTTGCCCATTATGGGCAGATTTTGGCTCCTGTGTTACTAAGGACTAGTCTAGGCCTGTCTTGGGTTTGTAGTTTTGTCAGGCCAGATGCCTGCCCTCAGCCCATCTACTGGGGCTGAGTTTGGACCAAATTGCAGGGTGATATCCCTGAATTGTCTCCTGAGAATCTTTTGTTGGTGGGAGGGTCCTACAGAAAGACCAGATGTCTGCCCCTAGTCTATCTGTTGGGATGGCAGTGACCCCTGAACTACAGAGCTTTCTACTTCTGCTGGTTGCAGAATGAAATGCATTGAGCACCAATTTGGAGTGACTCCTGCTGAGAGGAGCAGGTTGGATGGGGTGGGTCTGTAGAACACAGCACAGGGCACACTGTGTCAGTAAGTTATGAAGAGAATGTTCTGTTTCCCACAGGTGTCTGGGTATCTAGACTGGAGGGTTGAGAGAATGGTGCTTGCCAACTCTTATGTTCTTGGAGAAGTCTCCTAAAGACCTGTGCCCTTCTAGCACACATTCTGAAATGAGAAAATTAATCTCTTTCCAATATACCATAGGTGCTTTTCTTTTTTATAATGTTTTGTTAGTCACCATACAATATATCATTAGTTTTTGATGTAGTGTTCCATGATTCATTGTTTGCATATAACACCAACAAAGTACTTTTCTTTTCTTTCTTTCTTTCTTTCTTTCTTTCTTTCTTTCTTTCTTTCTTTCTTTCTTTCTTTCTTTCTTTCTTTCTTTTGGTCAGTAGATTAGAGTTTTAATAGTTATTAGAGTTTTAATAGTTATCACTTGTGGAGGGGTAAGGAGAGAAAGAGAGAATTATGAACAACTTTTTCAAGAATACAAATGCAATCTTCCACAAAGTTGTGTCAATACTGAAATTAACTTAATTCTACATGAATTCTCAAGCGCTACAACAATATGGAATTTCACTTGAGTTCTCAAATTTGAAATACTGGCTGATTCTCACTTTCTTTCTTTCTTGATTTCTTTTTTTTTTCTTTATGTTAGTCACCATACAGTACATCATTAGTTTTTGATGTAGTGTTACATGATCCACTGTTTGCATACAACACATGGTGGTCCATGCAATCCGTGCCCTCCTTAACATCCATCACCAGGCTCAGCCACCCCCTTGCACCCCTCCCTTCTAAAACCCTCAGTTTGTTTCCCAGAGTCCATAGTCTATAATGGTTTTTCTCCCAATAGGTGCTTTTCAAATTGCAGCTTCTATGCTGTATCTTGGTGAGGTTGTTATGCTGTCCCTTGAAGAGTAAAAGCTCAGTTTTCTATCACCTTTAGTTCTCTCAAAGCTGAGACCACTGATTTTAAAAGTACCTGGAGTTAATAGAGAACAAACTGATGGTTAACAGAGGGGAGGTGGGGGTGGAGGAAGGGGATGGGTTAAATACGTGATGGGGATTAAGGAGGTCACTTGTGATGAGCATTGAGTGTTATATGTAAGTGTTGAATCACTAAATTCTACACCTGAATCTCATATTACACTCTATGTTAACTAACTGAAGTTTAAATAAAAACTTAGTGGAAAAAATAAAATAACCTGAATTAAGCTCACTGGCTTTCAAAGCTGAATGTTATGAGGACTCATCTTCCTAGTGCAGGTCCCCTGTGTCTGGGGTGTTTGGTGTGGGGTTTGTTCTTCTCCCTTCTCTGTGTTTGTGGTGTCCCTCCTGTTTGTGATTAGTCTCACCAAGAGTTTGGTTCCTGACCAGGTCTCCACCCCTCCTACCATAGTTGATGTGGCTTCCTCTCAATGTTGTACTGTGGAGAGTCTATTCTGCCAGTCTTTGTGCTCTTTTTTAAGATGTACTGATGTGGCTGTAAGCTATGGGTATCTGTGGGATGAGATTTATTTAGGATTATCCTACTCCACCATCTTCCCAGGTTACTTTTGAAGATTTCTAATATGTAAAATATAGTTGTTCTTTTTTGTTTGTTTGTTTTGTTTTGCTTTGCTTTGCTTTTGTCTTTATTTACTGCTTGTTATTTTCCTTTATTTTTGAAGTATAGTTTATTTACAATGTTATATTAGTTTCAGTTGTACAACATAGTAATTTGACAATTCTATACAGTACACAATGCTCATCACAATGTAGTTACCATCTGTCACCATCAAGTTATTATGATATATTGAGACCATGATTTACTTTCCAGTAAGAGTGAGGCTCACTTTCATTTTTTTCCCTTATGATTTATTTATTTATTTCAGAGAGAGAGAGAGAGAGAGAGAGAGAGGATGAGCACCAGTGCAGGGAGGGAGACAGGGAGAGGAAGAGACAGAATTTCAAGCAGACTCCCTGCTGAGCGCAGAGTCTGACAACCTGAGGCTTGATCCCAGGACCATGAGATCATTACTTCGGCTGAAATGAAGAGTTGGATGCTTAAAAACTGAGAGGTTAACTTTCTAATGCAAGGATCCCAGGCTTTAAATGTATCTCCTAAAACACACATTCTGTTTTCTTATATAAACTACATCACTAACAGCATTTCAACACCCTGAATGTACATATTTTTAAACTACATAGTACACAGTATGTATCCTTTGTCCAATCTCACTAAAACCTTGGACTTCCTGCCAGAGAGTACTGTTGGATATTTGTATATTTGTAGAGTCTTGCCTGTTTGTATAGTCTTGCCTGTTAAAAGAAACACAATGTAGCAGTAGTGGAAAATGAAATTAAAATATGTCAGGGAATGTAGCAGGAAAAGAACATGATTCCAAACAGATTATAGTAGTCATTATAATTATTATTAAGGTTCTGCTAGTATTTTCTTCAAGTAGGATTAATATGTTCTCAAAAGGGTGTGGATTATTAGTGTGCTGAAAAATTATACTTACCTAAAATAATACAGTATGAGATATTTTAAAACATTACAAGCATAATTATGTACTTTTGAAAAATGGATGTCTCCTGGGACGCCTGGGTGGCGCAGTTGGTTGGACGACTGCCTCCGGCTCAGGGCGTGATCCTGGAGTCCCGGGATCGAGTCCCACATCGGGCTCCCAGCTCCATGGGGAGTCTGCTTCGCTCTCTGACCTTCTCCTCGCTCATGCTCTCTCTCACTGTCTCTCTCTCTCAAATAAATAAATAAAATCTTTAAAAAAAAAAAAAATGGATGTCTCCTGTAAGGTTTCAGCATGTTTGAGAGTAATATGTAGTTTATAAAGGTTCATGTTAATGTCATCTAAAATAGTGCATTGGGCTTAATATTTAACTGCATTGTAATAATTTAGGAGAAAAGTAAATAAATTATTTAAATAGTTTCCCCTACCTTGAAAATACTTTAAGCTGATTTGGTTTGTATACCAATCAGTTAGCATTATACTGATATCAACTAATTAAATAACAGTGATGGCACTGTTTCTATAACTCAGGAATGAAGGGTATTTCTCAATTCTTCCTTAAAAACAATCCTTTAAGCTTAATTACAAAAGCTTGAGGTATAAGTGGAGTAATACATCTTATTGTTAGCAATCATACTAGAAATTATGCATCCAATTATCTAAGCTATCACTTGATGTAGTCAACTTATAAGGTTATATGCTTATTATTATTATTACCAATTTATTTACCATCTTACAGTTATAAAGGAATGCCCAAATTTGCCAGCAAATTCAGATGAGTATACTATGGCTTTCTCAAACTACCTGAATTGAGCTGATTCAGATTAAATCTGATTCCTCTAATGGTTTTGGTAGAAATGTAGTCAAATCCTGGAATAGTTCTTAGGTCATTACATTCAGTTTTTGAAGAAAGATTTAAGACTACATTTCTACCAAAACCATTAGGGGAATCAGATTTAATCTGAATCAGCTCAACTCAGGTAGTCTATGAATGCTGCTTCCATGTTTATTTAGATGTTACATGTTAGAATGTTTATTTAGAAGTTAGCTCTTCTGTCAAGCATAATTTCAAATTTAATGTTAGTTCTACCTTGAGAAGCAGTTAAGATGGTATTATGCAAGCTTTTCTTCAGAATGAATGATGGATACTCCTATATTTTAGTATCATTTCTAGCAAGTTCTTTCCACTCTCTAGCTCTAAAAGTGAAGCTATTTAAACCTCAAATCTGGAACATATTAATGACATCACATATGCCCATGATTGAATGAGCAAGTAAACTACAAATGAGTACTGGTCCTAATGTTTGGGGATATTTCAAGGGCAGTCTGGAATTCAGCAATACCATAGCAGAGTCTGAAATCTTGACCATCGTCTTAGACTTATGAGGCTATTTAGCTTCCCAAATTATATTATCATTTGATTGAAATAACACCAGAAAACCAAGATACAAATACTTTGAATGACATCAAATATAGCTTTAAAGACTTGTTTCCAACATATTTGTTTTAATGAGTCTAGGGATAAAATTAAAAAAAAAAGGTATCTGAAAATTCCATTCTCCTATTTTCCAAATCTAATTTATTTGTCCTGAAAAGTAGTAGAGTCAAAAAAAACATGGTGAAACATATTTTAAATCCAATCCTATTTATTAAATTATATCTAATTAGTGTAAGTGAAACAAGTGCCTTAAGTAGTGGCAGTCTATTATAATTAAGCAGGATGTCTACTAAGGTGCCAGAAGAATATATAATATATATAATATATAATATAATATAATATTAGTGTTATAGTACTATGAAAAAAGAAGTATAATACATGTAAATAATGTGAATAATGGTGTCACCATGTATGAATATGAGTATAAATAAAGATCTGGTGAAATTTTTATTTCATATGCATAGCAATATTTGATTTTAAGCATAAATGGAACACCCATAGATTTTAACCTTGTGTCTAATCAGGTTTAGGATTAGACAAATTATTATGAATGGTTTAGTTTATTTCAAAATATCCTATATGGTGTCAACAAATGGTTACATGTGATTTGAAACACTGAAGCCAATGATTTAAGCCCTAGGATAATATATGGAGAGGAAATCTGAAAATACAGAAATGTCAATTAAATCTAATTCACGATCATGACTGAAAGCACCAGGGATTATATAATATGGCAGAGTTAGATCAATGATTCAGAAAACAATTTCAAGTGAATCAACATCAGACTTTACAGATTGACAGATCTTGAATATGATTTCCTGGTTAGCTATGATAGCCTGGGAATGATTTCCCCTTTGAGACAGAGTAATATATGTCGCATCTTTAGAGTACCCATAATGGACACATTTAACACATAGACACACACACACACACACACACACACACACACACACACACTTTATTCAAGGGAAGATTTTGTGGACAGTGGTGTGCAGTTTGAGATATGGTCTCTTATGAAAACTCATATTCAGAACCATATTTCTACAACAATGCTTACATTCAACTTTCACAGTATTTGAAGGACAATTCTTCTTTTTTTTTATTTTCAGCATAACAGTATTCATTGTTTTTGCACCACACCCAATGCTCCATGCAATCTGTGCCTTCTAATACATGTTCAACTGATTTCTAATAAGTTACATTTTGTTCAGCCTGCTAGGTCAATATTTCATTATGGTGACAGAAATATGTATTTATACTTTTCTTTTAGAGAGTAAGTGATCTTGTATGCACTTATTCACAGTAACACAATTCAGTATTTATGAATTTGAACCCTATGCTGGTATGATACAACTTAAAAATTAAAAACAAGAAAGAGAAGTCACCCAAGCCGTGTGTCTAAACAGAGCACTATCTTTACAACTGTCAAAACAATAAAAGTAAATGCAGATGCATAGTTGATAAAATGTTGCAGATAATGTACATAAAGCAAATAAATGATGAGAAAATGATATCCATTTGAAATCAAAGTGTCTAAATAAAATGATTAATAATAAATATCCTAAATACATAAATAAATAAATATCCAGGGTTGCCTGGGTGGCTCAGTGGATTAAGCCTCTGCCTTTGAATCAGGTCATGATCTCACAGTTAAAGCCCCACATTGGGCTCTCTACTCAATGGGGAGTCTGCATTCCCCCTCTCTCTCTGTCGGCCTCTCTGTCTCCTTGTGATCTCTCTTTCTGTGTCAAATAAATAAATAAAATCTTTAAAAAATAATAAATATCCATAAGTAGACTCTGATGAAGTTTAACATTAGTATTTGGGAATGTACATTTCCTATAATTTACTTTTCTTTAAAGAAAAATAAGATTCTGAGAGGGCAAATGGTGAAGTTCTTCTAGAGTGATATATCATGATGGAATGGTAATTATAAACTGTATGCCATATCATGTAAAGGAATTTATTTGATAATCCCATATAAATGCAGCCACTATTACATACCTTTTTAATATCAAAATCAGAACTAAAAAACGTTTTCATGAAAGTAATCCCTATAGATAGGTTGAAATTTTTTCCTGAGTTCTAAACATCAGTTACCACAATTCCTTGTCATTCTAGTTTTATCCTCTTCTAAATACTGTCCAAAGAGTGGTTTAGTCACAATTATTTTGACTACTTACAGTGAAATTATGTTTGCAATATTGACAAATTATGCTACTTTGTTATAAGTACTCTAAATAATTACAGTACTTGTCAGATGTCTCTAAATCAGATTATTTTGTGCAAAAGAAAACAGTGTATCCATACTTAAATCATATTATATTCTGTCCTTGATGTGACATCACATCACTTAGGTTGACAGATGATAACATTACAGATAAAGAAGCCTATTTTATCAAAGGATTATGCTTGTCATGGTATAGGAGATTTAGTGTCACTCACTAGCAGCGAGTAACATTCTTTTTGCAAGTTTGGGGAATTAGGGATAAGAGTAGATGACAGGGTATCACAAAGAGTTTGCATCCCTCAGTGCTTTAATACAAATGGACATATGAGTTTTTCCCATTTTAAAATTTCATATTTGAGTTTCTACATTTCCACTTGAAAGATGAGATGCATTCCTGTGACAGAAATGTTTCCACCCATCCCTTTCTGGTTGTTAAGCTAGCTTCCAGGTTGAGAAAACACTTGTCACTTCTTGTCAATGCCATGATAACAAGGAGACACTACTTTTTAAACCCAAGATTATATTTCCCAATAAGAAAGCATATATAATACTATAATATATAATGAGTATAAATTTTTCAATATTTATATTATGAATGAAATCCTGACTGACATATTAATAAGAAATTATCAGGAAACATGAAGATTTTAGGTGCTGTAGTTCTCCTCAAATTGTTTCTCCATGGTAGCTGTAAGCTACCATTAGGCACCTCAATTTTTTTTTTAAAGATTTTATTTATTTCTTTGACAGAGAGAGAGAGACAGGGATAGAGGGAACACAAAAAGGGGGAGTGTGAGAGGGAAAAGCAGACCTCCCCGCTGAGCAAGGAGCCTGATGTAGGGGTCGAACCCAGGACCCTGGAATCATGACATGAGCCGAAGGCAGATGCTTAACCACTGAGCCACAAAAGATGCCCCTTCAGATAAAAGTTTTATTTTTTAAATTTTAAATTTTTAATTTTTTATAAACATATAATATATTTTTATCCCCAGGGGTACAGGTCTGTGAATCGCCAGGTTTACACACTTCACAGCACTCACCAAGGCACATACCCTCCTCAATGTCCATAACCCCACCCCCCTTCTCCCAACACCCCTCCCCCCAGCAACCCACAGTTTGTTTTGTGAGATTAAGAGTCACTTATGGTTTGTCTCCCTCCCAATCCCATCTTGTTTCTTTTATTCTTCTCCTACCCACTTAAGCCCCCATGTTGCATCACCCACTTCCTCATATCAGGGAGATCATATGATAGTTGTCTTTCTCCACTTGACTTATTTCGCTAAGCATAATACGCTCTAGTTCCATCCACGTTGTCACAAATGGCAAGATTTAATTTCTTTTTATGGCTGCATAGTATTCCATTGTGTATATATACCACATCTTCTTGATCCATTCATCTGTTGATGGAAATCTAGGTTCTTTCCATAGTTTGGCTATTGTGGACATTGCTGCTGTAAACATTGGGGTGCATGTGATCCTTCGGATCACTACGTTTGTATCTTTAGGGTAAATATACCCAGTAGTGCAATTGCTGGGTCATAGGGCAGTTCTATTTTCAACATTTTGAGGAACCTCCATGCTGTTTTCCAGAGTGGTTGCACCAGCTTGCATTCCCACCAACAGTGTAGGAGGGTTCCCCTTTCTCTGCATCCTCGCCAGCATCTGTCATTTCTTGACTTGTTACTTTTAGCCATTCTGATTGGTGTGAGGTGATATCTCATTGTGTGTTTTTTTTTCCAATTTATTTATTTTCAGAAAAACATTATTCATTATTTTTTCACCACACCCAGTGCTCCATGCAAGCCGTGCCCTCTATAATACCCACCACCTGGTACCCCAACCTCCCACCCCCCCGCCACTTCAAACCCCTCAGACTGTTTTTCAGAGTCCATAGTCTCTCATGGTTCACCTCCTCTTCCAATTTACCCAAATTCCCTACTCCTCTCTAACGCCCCTTTTCCTCCATGCTATTTGTTATGCTCCACAAATAAGTGAAACCATATGATAATTGACTCTCTCTGCTTGACTGATTTCACTCAGCATAATCTATTCCAGTCCCGTCCATGTTGCTACAAAAGTTGGGTATTCATCCTTTCTGATGGAGGCATAATACTCCATAGTGTATATGGACCACATCTTCCTTATCCATTCATCCGTCGAAGGTTTTGATTTGTATTTCCCTGATGCCGAGTGATATGGAGCACTTTTTCATGTGTCTGTTGGCCATCTGGATGTCTTCTTTGCAGAAATGTCTGTTCATGTCCTCTGCCCATTTCTTGATTGGATTATTTGTTCTTTGGGTGTCGAGTTTGCTAAGTTCTTTATAGATTTTGGACACTAGTCCTTTATCTGATATGTCATTTGCAAATATCTTCTCCCATTCCGTCAGTTGTCTTTTGGTTTTGTTAACTGTTTCCTTTGCTGTGCAAAAGCTTTTTTTTTTTTTTTTAAAGATTTTATTATTTATTTGACAGACAGATCACAAGTAGGCAGAGAGGCAGGAAAAGAGAGAGGAGGAAGCAGGCTCCCCACTGAGGAGAGAGCCTGATGTGGGGCTCGATCCCAGGTCCCTGGGATGATGACCTGAGCCGAAGGCAGAGGCTTAACCCACTGAGCCACCCAGGCGCCCCCAAAAGCTTTTGATCTTGATTAAATCCCAATAATTCATTTTTGCCCTTGCTTCCCTTGCCTTTGACGATGTTCCTAGGAAGATGTTGCTGTGGCTGAGGTCGAAGAGGTTGCTTCCTGTGTTTTCCTCAAGGATTTTGATATGATACTATATGTGGAAAACCCAAAAGACTCCACTCCATAACTGCTAGAACTTGTACAGGAATTCCGTAAAGTGTCAGGATATAAAATCAATGCACAGAAATCAGTTGCATTTCTCTACACCAACAACAAGACAGAAGAAAGATAAATTAAGGAGTCCATCCCATTTACAATTGCACCCAAAACCCTAAGATACTTAGGAATAAATCTAACCAAAGAGGCTAAGAATCTATACTCAGAAAACTATAAAGTACTCATGAAAGAAATTGAGGAAGACACAAAGAAATGGAAAAATGTTCCATGCTCCTGGATTGGAAGAATAAATATTGTGAAAATGTCTATGCTACCTAAAGCAATCTACACATTTAATGCAATCCCTATCAAAATCCCATCCATCTTTTTCAAAGAAATGGAAGAAATAATTCTAAAATTTATATGGCTGTTTCCTTTGCTGTGCAGAAGCTTTTGATTTTGATGAAGTCCCAAAAGTTTATTTTTGCTTTTGTTTCCTTTGCCTTTGGAGACATATCTTGAAAGAAGTTGCTGTGGCTGATATTGAAGAGATTACTGCCTATGTTCTCCTCCAGGATTCTGATGGATTCCTGTCTCACGTTGAGGTCTTTTATCCATTTTGAGTTTATCTTTGTGTACGGTGTAAGAGAATGGTTGAGTTTCATTCTTCTACATATAGCTGTCCAGTTTTCCCAGCACCATTTATTGAAGAGACTGTCTTTTTTCCACTGTATATTTTTTCCTGCTTTGTCGAAGATTAATTGACCATAGAGTTGAGGGTCCATAACTGGGCTCTCTACTCTTTTCCACTGGTCTATGTGTCTGTTTTTATGCCAGTACCATGCTGTCTTGGTGATCACAGCTTTGTAATAAAGCTTGAAATCAGGTAAGGTGATGCCGCCAGCTTTATTTTTGTTTTTCAACATTTCCTTAGTGATTCGGGGTCTCTTCTGATCCCATACAAATTTTAGGATTATTTGCTCCAGCTCTTTGAAGAATGCTGGTGGAATTTTGATCGGAATGGCATTAAAAGTATATATTGCTCTAGGCAGTATATATAGACATTTTAACAATGTTTATTCTTCCAATCCAAGAGCATGGAATGGTCTTCCATCTTTTTGTGTCTTCTTCAATTTCTTTCATGAGTGTTCTGTAGTTCCTCGAGTACAGATCCTTTACCTCTTTGGTTAGGTTTATTCCCAGGTTGCTTGTGGTTCTTGGTGCTATAGTAAGTGGAATCGATTCTCTACTTACCCTTTCTGTATTTTCAATGTTAGTGTATAAGAAAGCCACTGATTTCTGCACATTGACTTTGTATCCTGCCACGTTGCTGAATTGCTGTATGAGTTCTAGTAGTTTGGGAGTGGAGTCTTTTATATGGAACCAGAAAAGACCTTGAATAGCCAAAGGAATAATGAAAAAGAAAGCCAAAGTTGTTGGCATCACAATTCCCATCTTCAAGCTCTATTACAAAGCTGTCATCATCAGGACAGCATGGTACTGGCACAAAAACAGACACATAGATCAATGGAACAAAATAGAGAGCCCAGAAATAGACCCTCAACTCTATAGTAAACTAATCTTCAACAAAGCAGGAAAGAATGTCCAGTGGAAAAAAGACAGCCTCTTCAATACATGGTGTTGGGAAAATTGGACAGCCACATGCAGAAAAATGAAATTGGACCATTTCCTTACACCACATACAAAAATCGACTCAAAATGGATGAAGGACCTCAATGTGAGAAAGGAATCCACCTCAAATTTGATATATTCAAAATCTAAATCCTTATCTTCTCCATTTTAAAAAGATACTATCTAAAGTATTTTCTCATTCTGGCAACTCTTTCACTCTCCAAATCCTGTCTATCAACAAATTCTCTTGGTTCTGCCTTCTATATAAATCTGGAATGTAAGAGCTTTTTCACAACTTGCATTACGAGCACCATAAGCCAAGAAACCATTACTCTTTTTTTTTTAAAGATTTTATTTATTTATTTGGCAGACAGAGATTACAAGTAGGCAGAGAGGCAGGCAGAGAGAGAGGAGGAAGCAGGCTCCCTGCCGAGCAGAGAGCCCGATGCGGGGCTCGATCCCAGATCCCTGGGATCATGACCTGAGCTGAAGGCAGAGGCTTTAACCCACTGAGCCACCCAGGTGCCCCAAGAAACCATTACTCTTGATTGTTTTAGAGCCTACTAACTGCTCTATCTGTTCCACCTCTGCTCCACCCACTCCACACTTCTCAGTCCACTCCATCTCTCCTCGCGTATACAGTCTAGTATTCACACAACAAAGCTTGTCATTCAATAACTAGCGACCTTAGAGTATAAACAAATATACTTACAATGACCTAAACACTAAACATATTTCTCTCCCACCTTACTTTTCTCTGATTTCATTTCCTGCTACTTTTCCTACTATATTTGCTCTAGCTAGATACTTCCTTGATTTTTTTGAATCAACATATAATGTATTCTTAGCCCCAGGGGTACAGGTCTGTGAATCATCAGTCTTATACAACTCACAGCATTCACCATAGCACATATCCTCCCTAGTGTCCACCCAGCCACCCTATCCCTTTCTCCCTACCCAGCAGCCCTGAGTTTGTTTCCTGAGATTAAGAGTCTCTTATGGTTTGTCTCCCTCCCTGGTCCCATCTTGATGGTTTTTAGTAAAAGTCTCCATCTCAACTTTAGGCCTTTACATTTTCTATTCTTTCTATAATGCCAAGATGAAATTGACATACAATTCATCTTTTTCTCATCATGCTTATAAAAGGATTAATTCATCATGTCAATTGGTTTTTGACCTCTCGCATGCCTTAATTGTCAATATCATATCATATAAACAATAGAGAAGGATCTTAAGTTACCAGAGAATAGCTCACAGATTGGTAATATGTGATTCTACAAGTTTACAGTTCATGTATAAACATGCCTATGATATGCTAGACATAATATATATGTATTAGTACATACAATGTATAAAAGTATATAAAAGAGTATTAAAATACATAAACTTTTGGTGCATTGGCTATCTTTGTGTGGTATACTTATAATATTTAGAAAATGATGGTAGAGAGGTCTTTCAACTCAGTCATTTAATTAGAAAACTTAACAGAAGTAGAGACTTGTGGACATACATTTATGTGGAATGGTGAGCGTTTCTATTAGAAATAAGTAACCTTTGAGTTAGATAACTTACATAATTTCTAGAGAGAAATGAAGCATATTATATACAGAGAAAATGAGAAGTTTGGTCCCCTTATTTTTCTAAATTTTCAAAGTACCAATATTCATTTAGACAATGCTACATTTTTTATTTTTTTAAAGATTAATTAATTTATTTATTTTAGGGAAGGAGGAGGGGCAGAGAAAAAGGGAGAGAGAGAATCTTAGCAGATTCTGCACTGTTCACAGAGCTGGATGTGGGGCTCAAACTCACAAGCCTGAGATTATAACCTGAGTTGAACCAAGATTCAGACACTTAGACTGTGCTACCCTGGTGCCCCAACAATGCTACATTTTTGATGAATCAATCAATATGCTTCAGATAGTCACAATGTCCTAAATGTTATTAAGAATCCACAGAGTTAGACTCCCTCAATTAGGAGCATGGTGTATTAGCATGAGGAAGGATCACATTGTATGTTGATTTTTGTGTGTTTTTTTTTTTTTGCATTAGTTGTCAAATACTCCAGAATTAATGAAATATACAAAAAATCAGGAATGGATCTTCTTTTAAAATCATTAAAAATCTGTGAGTCTTAAAGATAAATGATTGTAGCAGGGAATCCAACTTATTATTTAAGATAAGAAATATTTCTCAAATGTCAAAGAACTACTTTTATTTCAAGGGGCAGTTTAGAAAGAAAAGAGGTATTTGAAATTCTCTTTTGTCTTAAAATTATCATTTTAAACACATTGAAAAATATTAAAACCTGGTGCTGAATAGTTGAACTAGGTATGGTAGCATTTGTATCTTTTTTTTTTTTACACTTTAAATATCTTATAATTTTATTTGTCAATTATATCTCAATAAAGCTGAAAGAAAGATAATTATTTTGATAATCTAGGCAACAGACATCAAGTAAGGTACTAATTAAGTTATTATAATCCATAAGGTTGGAAGACAAAGAATTGATAAGGCAGCAGAGTTGAGAGAACTTTTTTTTTCTTTAATTTTTTTTCCCAATTTATTTATTTTCAGAAATACAGTATTCATTATTTTCTCACCACACCCAGTGCTCCATGCAAGCCGTGCCCTCTACAATACCCACCACCTGATACCCCAACCTCCCACCCCTCCGCCACTTCAAACCCCTCAGATTGTTTTTCAGAGTCCATAGTCTCTCATGGTTCACCACCCCGTCCAATTTACCCAAAAGCACATACCCTCCCCAATGTCCATAACCCTACCCCCCTTCTCCCAACCCCCCTCCCCCCAGCAACCCACAGTTTGTTTCGTGAGATTAAGAGTCACTTAGGGTTTGTCTCCCTCCCTATCCCATCTTGTTTCATGGATTCTTCTCCTACCCACTTAAGCCCCCATGTTGCATCACTACTTCCTCATATCAGGGAGATCATATGATAGTTGTCTTTCTCCGCTTGACTTATTTCGCTAAGCATGATACGCTCTAGTTCCATCCATGTTGTCACAAATGGAAAGATTTCGTTTCTTTTGATGGCTGCATAGTATTCCATTGTGTATAAATACCACATTTTCTTTATCCATTGATCTATTGATGGACATCTAGGTTCTTTCCATAGTTTGGCTATTGTGGACTATGGTCAACTAATCTTCGACAAAGTAGGAAAGAATGTCCAATGGAATAAAGACAGCCTCTTCAATAAATGGTGTTGGAAAAATTGGACAGCCACGTGCAGAAAAATAAAATTGGACCATTTCCTTACACCACACACAAAAATAAACTCAAAATGGATTAAGGACCTCAATGTGAGAAAGGAATCCATCAAAATCCTTGAGGAGAAAGACCTCAACGTGAGACAGGAATCTATCAGAATCTTAGAGGAGAACATAGGCAGTAATCTCTTTGATATCAGCCACAGCAACTTCTTTCAAGATACATCTCCAAAGGCAAAGGAAACAAAAGCGAAAATAAACTTCTGGGACTTCATCAAAATCAAAAGCTTCTGCACAGCAAAGGAAACAGTCAAGAAAACAAAGAGGCAACCCACGGAATGGGAGAAGATATTTGCAAATGACAGTACAGACAAAAGGTTGATATCCAGGATCTATAATGAACTCCTCAAACTCAACCCACACGAAACAGACAAACACGTCAAAAAATGGGCAGAAGATATGAACAGACACTTCTCCAATCAAGAAATACAAATGGCTATCAGACACATGAAAAAATGCTCATCATCATTAGCCCTCAGGGAGATTCAAATTAAAACCACATTGAGATATCACCTTACACCAGTTAGAATGGCCAAAATTAACAAAACAGGAAACAACATGTGTTGGAGAGGATGTGGAGAAAGGGGAACCCTCTTACACTGTTGGTGGGAATGCAAGTTGGTGCAGCCTCTTTGGAGAACAGTGTGGAGATTCCTCAAGAAATTAAAAATAGAGCTTCCCTACGACCCTGCAATTGCACTCCTGGGTATTTACCCCAAAAGATACAGATGTCGTGAAAAGAAGGGCCATCTGTACCCCAATGTTTATAGCAGCAATGGCCACAGTCGCCAAACTATGGAAAGAACCAAGATGCCCTTCAACGGATGAATGGATAAGGAAGATGTGGTCCATATACACTATGGAGTATTATGCCTCCATCAGAAAGGACGAATATCCAACTTTTGCAGCAACATGGACGGGACTGGAAGAGATTATGCTGAGTGAAATCAGTCAAGCAGAGAGAGTCAATTATCATATGGTTTCACTCATTTGTGGAGCATAACCAATAGCATGGAGGACAAGGGGCGTTAGAAAGGAGTAGGGAATTTGGGTAAATTGGAAGGGGAGGTGAACCATGAGAGACTATGGACTCTGAAAAACAGTCTGAGGGATTTGAAGTGGCGGGGGTTGGGAGGTTGGGGTACCAGGTGGTGGGTATTATAGAGGGCACGGCTTGCATGGAGCACTGGGTGTGGTGAAAAAATAATGAATACTGTTTTTCTGAAAATAAATAAATTGGGGAAAAAAAATCCTTGAGGAGAACACAGGCAGCAACCTCTTCGACCTCAGCCGCAGCAACATCTTCCTAGGAACATCGCCAAAAGCAAGGGAAGCAAAGGCAAAAATGAACTGTTGGGATTTCATCAAGATCAAAACCTTTTGCACAGCAAAGGAAACAGTTAACAAAATCAAAAGACAACTGACAGAATGGGAGAAGATATTTGCAAACGACATATCAGATAAAGGACTAGTGTCCAAAATCTATAAAGAACTTAACAAACTCAACACCCAAAGAACAAATAATCCAATCAAGAAATGGGCAGAGGACATGAACAGACGTTTCTGCAAAGAAGACATCCAGATGGCCAACAGACACATGAAAAAGTGCTCCATATCACTCGGCATCAGGGAAATACAAATCAAAACCACAATGAGATATCACCTCACACCAGTCAGAATGGCTAAAATCAACAAGTCAGGAAATGACAGATGCTGGCGAGGATGCGGAGAAAGGGGAACCCTCCTACACTGTTGGTGGGAATGCAAGCTGGTGCAACCACTCTGGAAAACAGCGTGGAGGTTCCTCAAAATGTTGAAAATAGAACTGCCCTATGACCCAGCAATTGCACTACTGGGTATTTACCCTAAAGATACAAACGTAGTCATCCAAAGGGACACGTGCACCCGAATGTTTATAGCATTTGTATCTTTAAAGATTTTGTCTCACCAGTGTTTGTTTATAAAAACCTTGCCATAGCCAAATAGAAGCTGGCATTTATTCCTTGCTGTTATAAACAAGTTTGTGCCATGTACATGAAGTTTATTTTCTTTATAACCCTATTGTTCAGTATATGGCCTTGTACTGAAGGAGACAAATGATGATAGCAATCATCAAAGTTATAATACATCAAGTCTTATTAAAGTTGACTCCAGAAAATAAAAACATACTGCACACTATTGGTTAGTGTATTACTACTTTTTCTCTACTTTCTCTTGCCTCTTTTACTTTTTGGCTATGTAAAATTGTTAGGGTATCAAATCAATCTCCATAGACTTAAATATGAGCTTCTGTTTTATTTCTATGAATGTAGAGTATAAACAAAAATGTTAATGTATAACACCTGAAAGTCAAAAGAAAAATCTTAGTTGGAACTAGCAGACTTGACAAAATTTGGAGTCTAAACATAGCCCAGATATTTGTGCTAAAATTACTGTTTATATATGATTTTAGTATGTTATTTATATATATTTTAATTAAAAATTATGTATTTTGCACTTGCTCAAAGTGTCACTTTATGTGAACCTAAGCTATACACAAAAACTGCCAATTTAACCAACTAAGGAATGCTGGACTTCATTTTATCTGAGTTCAAAAAGAAGGTTTTAGATAACTGTCAATTGACTCATTTTTAAATAATTTACTTAAAACCAGATCTATAAAATCATTTGAAGAGAATGACTCCAAAATAAAAACTTCAGAATCTTTTCAAGGAATTAATGTTTCATTTTGCTACAGAGCTTTGTTTGTCTCAAATCCAGAATATTTGTTTCCTCTGGTTTTAGTCTCTTAGAGCAGTACCAATTTATTCCTGTACACATACTTAGTTATTTATGATGTTTTACATGCTTGTTATGGTAATTCTATCTTATCTGTAAAAAGGTAAAAAGTATGCACTAATAGGGAATGTAATGATTCTATTCTCACTGGACGTTATTAAGAATCATTATTAGCTGCTTACTCTCTTATAACATCAATACAGTCTTCTGGTATTTAGTCAATATTTTCCCATAATACTTCATATTTAATTAATCTCAAGGATCATAAATTGATGTTTTTCTCCCATTGTTTTAAGTTTACCCTTGAAATAACATTTTTATGTTTTGTTCTTTAGAAATGAAAAAAAAATATTTGTGGGAATCATCAATTTAGTCTGGTAAGCATTTTTAAGCCATGGGTAAAGACTAACTATCCCCTGATGTTTCATGGAGTGAAGTTAGCATATTTATTAATAGTGTTTCTATTTCCATTTCTAACCCCAAGTCTAATTATTTTAAGGAAGTCTGACTTAATTATATATCTTATAATAATTTCTGCCAAATGCAAGACCAAGGAACCCATTTAAATATAATACTACAGGTTCTATTCCATGGGTATAGCATACTCTTGTACTTTTTTACATTATGTGACCTCCTTTTATTTTCTGAAGAATAAGTTCATTGACATTTTATCATTTGAGGTTCAACTAGAGAAGCAAAATATATATATATATACACATATATGGAAGCTTCAGGTTTCCCTTAATAAATCCTTCAACATTTTTTTTCAAAGGAATTGGCTTACATGATTTGAGTCTGGCTAAGAAAACCTAAAATCCATAGGTTGGGAGTCATTAAGAGCAGGTTGAGTATCACAGGCATGGGCCCAAGCTGTTGTCTACAGGCCGAATTGCTATCTGTCTCTCTCTTTCCATAAAGTATTAGCCCAGTTTTAAAGGGCTTCCAATTGACTAAAAAATCTGACCCACCCAATTATCCAGAGTAATCTCCTTTACTTAAAGTCAACTGATTAAGGACTTTACATCAGCAGCATAACTTCCCGGTGTCACCTTGATTAATGTTTAATTGAATAAACAGGGAACATGCTCTAGTCAAAGTGATGCATGTTTTTAAAAAATATAGTCTTATGGTTTGTCTCTGAAAACAATCTGAGGGGTTTGAAGTGGCGGGGGGGTGTGAGGTTGGGGTACCAGGTGGTGGGTATTATAGAGGGCACGGCTTGCATGGAGCACTGGGTGTGGTGAAAAAATAATGAATACTGTTTTTCTGAAAATAAATAAATTGGAAAAAAACAAAAAAAATAAAAAATATAGTCTTAAGGCCTGATTTAAATCAATGAAAACATTAATGTTCCAAAATGTGATATTAATTTTTTAAATTTTTTCAATTTATTTATTTTCAGAAAAACAGTATTCATTATTTTTTCACCACACCCAGTGCTCCATGCAATCCGTGCCCTCTATAATACCCACCACCTGGTACCCCAATCTCCCACACCCCCTCCACTTCAAACCCCTCAGATTGTTTTTCAGAGTCCACAGTCTCTCATGATTCACCTCCCCTTCCATTTTACCCCAAGTCCCTTCTCCTCTCTAACACCCCTTGTCCTCCATGATATTTGTTATGCTCCACAAATAAGTGAAACCATATGATAATTGACTCTCTCTGCTTGACTTATTTCACTCAGCATAATCTCTTCCAGTCCCGTCCATGTTGCTACAAAAGTTGTGTGATATTAATTTTTTTGTGTATTAGCATATCTTTAGAAAGTAGAGGGAAAATAGCCATTTGAACAATAGGTACTTTGATATTGCTAACTAGAACAAGAGGAAATTAGAAGGCAGGAGCAAAATTCTAGACAAAGCATATCTAGAACATAGTCCCTCCTGCCCTGTATTCCAGGACAAATAATAACTCCACCAACCAAGGAAGATTGCAAATATGGTTAAAGGAACTAGTCATGAAAGTTAATGTAGCAAATAACATATCAAAATATATACATGATAGTTTCATTTCCAGCAGTGACAGATGAGTTTGACTCAGACAAGCCATTCTGCAGAAATTAATTAGAAAAGTTGTAAAAATATTGTTTAAAGTATTTATAAGGCATGAATGAACTACTAAGGAAGCAAGAATCCTGAAGGGCCAAGATCCAGAAAAAAAAGAAAAATATAAAGGTAAGTAGGGCATTTCAGTTTAGTTTCCCCCTCAATACATTAACCAATTATTACATGGTTTCTGAGAAGCTAAAAAAACATCCAAGCTTTTAGCCATCTTATCTGTCTGGGGGAGACAACTGGAATTCAGGTCCAATAAGAACAGTGTCTCTCAAAAATACCTCATTTTCATTTTCGAATTTTCAATGCTTATCTTTAAGGAAAACAAGGAGCATACACAAAGGATTAAATCCAACTTCTAACGAGACTAATCACTGAATTTATAGAGGAATTATACCCATATTCTAATGATAGCAAGAATGAGAAGTAAAATATTCTTTTAGGAATGACTATAATTCTGAACCTCAGAGTATCTCTAAAACATTTTATACACCATGCCTGGCATGTAATAAAAATGAAAAACATACTATTTTATGTAAATAATAAATATAATATTTAAACAATAAATATACCCTAAACAGTTAAGACCATGAGACTAATATCAACAAAAATCTAGATAATAGAAGTAAATATATAGGAAATCCAGATGTTGAGGTTACCAAACACAAAACTTAAAATGACTATAATTTGGGGTGCCTGATGGCTCAGTAGGTTTTGATTTTGACTCAGGTCATGATCTCAAGGTAGTGAGATCATGGTCAGTAATATGGAGCCTGCTGAAGATAGATATTTTTCCAAAGAAGACACACAAATGGCTAACAAACACATGAAAAAATGTTGCACATCACTAGCTATTAGTGAAATACAAATCAAAACCACAGTGAGATACCACCTTACACTTGTTAGAATGGCTAAAATTAACAAGAAAGGGAAGAGAAAATGTTAGTGAGGTTGTGGAGAAAGGTGATCCCTCTTTTACTATTGGTGGAAATGTAAGCTGATACAGCACTCTGGAAGACAGCACAGAGGTTCCTCAAAGAGTTAAAAATAGAGCTACCCTATGGCCTGGCAATTGCACTACTAGGTATTTACCCCAAAGATACAGATGTAGTGAAAAGAAAAGAAAAAGCAAACATATGAGGACTTCTGGCTTCTGGTTCAACATGTAAGGAACTTATAAGTCAGCATTCCATCCCAACTAGTAAAAATCTGAGCAAACTAAAAAAATTAACAATTCTTCTTAGATCTGTCAGAAAATTGAGATCACAAGCAAACTGCTGCCCTTCAAATTGAAAAGAAACAGACAGATACAGAGAAACACTACTTACCAGAACAGATACCAAGAAGCAGAAATCTCCATTGGAACTAATGCCAGGTTAGGAAAACCTGAACTGTAATTGATATAGTGCTGAAAACTTAGTGTATACAAGACTGAGAGATAAAAACTCCAGGAGTCCTACACATAGAGGTACTCTTACACTTTTATGAGTTTTACCTCCAGGAACTCTACCTGGTCTTGATAGTGAATATTGGAGAAAAATCTCCTAAAGCTTCTGACAAAGAAGGGAGAAGGGAACCATTCTGAAATATGCCAGACCATTCTGTTCTTCTTAATAAAGTCTTCCTTCAGGAGAAACTATTTAGTCAGAGCCTAATTTACTGAGGTTTTATTAGTCTAACCAACCTGGGAGAAGGAAAATACCCAACTTTAGGTTTTTTAGTCCATTTGCCCTACCTAAGGTAGGGAAAGGAGATTGAAAAACATGGGTGAAATTTACAGTCCAGGAGCGCAGACTCATCAAAAGACTGAAACATAATTATAGGACTATAAAATTATTCCCCTCCCCCACACCTCACCACTATATTACTAAAGACTGATTCACTGCAGTTCTTTTTATGCTAGTACATCATGTCCTCCTTTTAACAACAACAACAACAAAATTATAAAGCATACTAAAAGGCAAAATGCACGGTTTGAAGAGACTGAACAGGTATCAAAACCATAGTCAGAACAGGCAGAAATGTTGAATGGCGAGTCCAGGAATCGTTTTTAAAGAAACTATGTTTAATATACTAAGAAGTTTAATGGAAAAAGTAGAAAACAGGAAATAACAGATGGATAAGATAAATAGAGAGATGATAAGAAAGAATCAAAAAGAAATGCTAGAAATAAAAAACACTGTAACTGAAATTAGTAATACCTTCAATGGGCTCATTAGTGTACTGGACATCTGAGGAAAGAATCTGAGCTTAAAGAAATGATGATAGAAACATTCAAAACTTAAAAGCACAAAGGAAAAAAAAAGAATAGAATGTCCAAGAATTGTAGGACAACTACAAAAGATACAACATATGTGTGATGGGACTACCAGAAGAATAAATAAAGAAAGAAACAGAATATTTGAAGCAATAGTAATTGAGAATTTACCCAAATTAACATTAAGACATGAAAGTACAGATCTACCAGGATCAAAGAACACCAAACAGGATAAAGACCTCTCAAAAAAGAAACCACACAATCAAGCATCTCATATTCAAACTTCAGGAAGTCAAAGATAAAGAAAAAAAATCTTGAAAAACAGAGGGGAAGAATACTTTTCATATAAAGGAACAAAGATAAGAGTTTCATTCAACTTCCCCTCAAAAACCATGCAGGCAAGAAAAGAGTAGTATGAAAGTATTGAGGGAAAAAATCCACCAACGTAATTCTGCAACCTACAAAATTATCCTTCAAAAGTGAAGGAGAAATGAAGACTTTGTATATAAATAATATATATTTATGGATGCTTATGTATTAATGAAATGAAAGTCAGCAATAACATAGTATAGGAGGAAGGAATTAGACTTTTGTTATTACAAAGTACTTAAATTATCAGTAAATAGGTATAATGTTATTTAAAAATGGATGTGGACTAGTTGTAAACATATAGAGCAAAATCTAGGGCAATAACTTAAAAAGTTAAAAAAAGAAGTATAATTAATACCATAAAAAAAGAAAATGGAATAATATAAAATGCTCAGCTAAAAAACCACAAAAGGCAGAAGAAGTGTGGAAGACTAAAATAGGTACAAAGAACAAAAAATATATATATTTTATATATATAATATATATATAAAATGCTCAATTAAAACCTCAAAAGGCAGAAAAAGTGTGGAAGACTAAAATAGGTACAAAGAACAAAAAAATATATATATTATATATATAATATATATATTTATAAAATGCTCAATTAAAACCTCAAAAGGCAGAAAAAGTGTGGAAGACTAAAATAGGTACAAAGAACAAGGGTAATATACATATTTTCCTTGTTCTTTGTACCTATTTTAGTCTATATACATATATATATAATAGATATGTAATGTATGTGGTAGATATTAATATATGTGGTAGGCATTAATCCAACTATCTAAATAATTGCTCTTAAATGTCAATAGTTTAAAAGACAGAGATTATCAGAATGGACCACAAAATAAGAAACAACTATAAGGTGTCAACCACAAACACATTTTATATATAAAGACACATCTAGATTTAAAGTAAAGGGATAGAAAAACATTTATCATTCTAACACTAATGAAAACAGTAGGAATAGCTTTATTAATTTCAGACAGAACAGACTTCAGTATAAGAAAATTTATCAGAAAAAGAGGTGTTATTACATAATGATAAAGTGGTCAATATTCTAAGAAAATATAAAGAAAATCTTTAATATAGATGTGGTAACAACAGAACATCAAAATGTGTGAGGCAAAAACTTACAGAAGGGCAAGGAGAAATAGATTAATTCACTATTATAGTTGGAAACATTAATAGCTCTCTATCAGGAATGGACAGATCCAGCAGGCAGAAAATCAGTAAGGACATTGTTGAATTTAACAGCAACATCATACAAGTGGATATAACTGACATTTATGACTATTTCATCCAACAATAACAGATGAAACATTCTTCTCAAGTACATGTGGAATAGTTACCAAAATAGAGCACATTCTGGACCATAAAACACACCTTACATGCTACCATCTGGGATGATTCTTCCTTTGGCGTAAAAAAGACTTCAGTATTACATTTGGTGCAGGTATGAAAATGTATTTAATTTTCCTTCCTTTTGGAATACTGTATTTTCCTGGATATGGGATTATGGATTGGCAGTTATTTTCTTTTAGGATTCTGAAGATGTCAAACAGTGTCTTCTGACTTTCAAAATGTATGTTTTTGAGTCAGCTATTAGTATTAGATTCCATCCTTTGAGATTACTTTTTTTTCTCTCTAGCTTCTTTTAAGATTTTTTTCTCTTTGTCTTTCATACTTCAGAGTTTTAACATGATTCAGCTAGTTGTGGTTTCTTTGCATTCATCCTGTTTGGATTTGTGTCACTTCTTGAATCTGTGGTTTGATGACTTTCATAAATCACAGAAATTCATTAATTATTTTCTTTTCTACTGTTTCTTCCTCATTCTTTATTCCCCACTGGGGCACCAATTACAACTATTTAGAATATTTTGTCTTGTCCTATACATATTTTATATTTTTTCCTGATTTTTCCTTCCTTTTTTGTTTCTCTCAGTGATTCAATATGTACTCACTAATCATTTATTTGGTCTAATCTGCTGTTAAATCTCTCCACTGAGTTCTTGATTTGAAATGTCATGTTTCTCAGCTCCTTGCCTGCCATTTGTTTCTTTTTAAATTTTAATTTCAATTCTTTTTTAAATTGAATAGAGTCGACACAATGTTACATTAGGTTCAGATATACAACATAATGATTCAACTTCTCTATATGTTATGCTATGCTCACCAAAAGTGTAGCTACATCTGTCACCATACAACACTATTACAATATCATTGACTATATTCTCTATGCTGTACCTTTTATTCCTGTGACTTACTTACTCCATAACTGGAAGCCACTATCTCCCACTATCCTTTACTCATTTTGCCCAACCCCCAAGCCCCTCCCCTCTGGCGACTATTTCTTTTTCTTTCTTTCTTTCTTCCTTCCTTTCTTTCTTTTTCTTTTTCTTTTTCTCTTTCTTTCTTTCTCTTTTTAATTTATAAACATATTTAGAGCACTTTAAGGTTCACAGCAAAACTGCACAGAAAGCACAGAGAATTCCCTTTTACTTCCTGTTCCCACACAAGCATGAACTCACCCACTGTAGACATTCCACATACATTTGTTACAACCAATGAGCATACACTTGATACATTATTATCACACAATGTCTGTAGTTTACATTAGGTTTACTCTTGGTGTACAGTCTATGGATTTGGATAAGTTAATAATTACATGTACACCAATGTAGTATAGAGAATTGTTTCACTGACCTAAAAATCCTCTGGGCTGTTTTTTCACCCTCTTCTCCCCCATAAGATCTGACATCTACTAATACTTTTATTGTTTCTAAAGTTTTGCCCTTCCAGAGTGTCATATAGTCAGACTACAGCATGTAGCCTTTAAAGATTGACTTCTTTCACTTTCAAATAATCTTCAACAAAATAGGAAAAAATATACGGTGGAAAAAAGACAGTCTCTTCAATAAATGGTGCTGGGAAAACTGGGCAGCTATATGTAGAAGAATGAAACTCGACCATTCTCTTACACCGTACACAAAATAAACTCAAAATGGATAAAAGACCTCAACGTGAGACAGGAATCCATCAGAATCCTAGAGGAGAACATAGGCAGTAATCTCTTCGATATCAGCCACAGCAACTTCTTTCAAGATATGTCTCCAAAGGCAAAGGAAACAAAAGTGAAAATAAACTTTTGGGACTTCATCAAAATCAAAAGCTTCTGTACAGCAAAGGAAACAGTCAAGAAAAAAAAAGAGGCAAACCACGGAATGGGAGAAGATATTTGCAAAGGACAGTACAGACAAAAGGTTGATATCCAGGATCTATAAAGAATTTCTCAAACTCAACCCACACAAAAAAGGCAAACATATCAAAAAATGGGAAGAAGATATGAACAGACACTTCTCCAATGAAGACATACAAATGGCTCTCCGACACATGAAAAAAATGTTCATCATCACTAGCCATCAGGGAGATTCAAATTAAAACCACATTGAGATATCACCTTACACCAGTTAGAATGGCCAAAATTAGCAAGACAGGAAACAACATGTGTTGGAGGGGGTGTGGAGAAAGGGGAACCCTCCTACACTGTTGGTGGGAATGCAAGTTGGTGCAGCCTCTCTGGAGAACAGTGTGGAGATTCCTCAAGAAATTAAAAATATCTCCAATCAAGAAATACAAATGGCTATCAGACACATGAAAAAATGCTCATCATCATTAGCCCTCAGGGAGATTCAAATTAAAACCACATTGAGATATCACCTTACACCAGTTAGAATGGCCAAAATTAACAAAACAGGAAACAACATGTGTTGGAGAGGATGTGGAGAAAGGGGAACCCTCTTACACTGTTGGTGGGAATGCAAGTTGGTGCAGCCTCTTTGGAGAACAGTGTGGCGATTCCTCAAGAAATTAAAAATAGAGCTTCCCTACGACCCTGCAATTGCACTCCTGGGTATTTACCCCAAAGATACAGATGTCGTGAAAAGAAGGGCCATCTGTACCCCAATGTTTATAGCAGCAATGGCCACAGTCGCCAAACTATGGAAAGAACCAAGATGCCCTTCAACGGATGAGTGGATAAGGAAGATGTGGTCCATATACACTATGGAGTATTATGCCTCCATCAGAAAGGACGAATATCCAACTTTTGTAGCAACATGGACGGGACTGGAAGAGATTATGCTGAGTGAAATCAGTCAAGCAGAGAGAGTCAATTATCATATGGTTTCACTCATTTGTGGAGCATAACCAATAGCATGGAGGACAAGGGGCGTTAGAGAGGAGTAGGGAATTTGGGTAAATTGGAAGGGGAGGTGAACCATGAGAGACTATGGACTCTGAAAAACAGTCTGAGGGGTTTGAAGTGGCAGGGGGGTGGGAGGTTGGGGTACCAGGTGGTGGGTATTATAGAGGGCACAGCTTGCATGGAGCACTGGGTGTGGTGAAAAAATAATGAATACTGTTTTTCTGAAAATAAATAAATTGGGGAAAAAAAAATAAGAAATTAAAAATAGAGCTTCCCTATGACCCTGCCATTGCACTACTGGGTATTTACCCCAAAGATTTTATTTAAAAAAAACCCCACATTCTGAGGGGTTTGAAGTGGCGGGGGGGTGGGAGGTTGGGGTACCAGGTGGTGGGTATTATAGAGGGCACAGCTTGCATGGAGCACTGGGTGTGGTGAAAAAATAATGAATACTGTTTTTCTGAAAATAAATAAATTGGAAAAAAAAGAAAAAAAAAGCAGGAAAAAAAACACATTGAGATATCACCTTACACCAGTTATAATGGCCAGAATTAACAAAACAGGAAACAACATGTGTTGGAGAGGATGTGGAGAAAGGGAAACCCTCTTCCACTGTTGGTGGGAATGCAAGTCGGTGCAGCCTCTTTGGAGAACAGTGTGGAGATTCCTCAAGAAATTAAAAACAGAACTTCCCTATGACCCTGCCATTGCACTACTGGGTATTTACCCCAAAGACACAGATATAGTGAAAAGAAGGGCCATCTGTACCCCAATGTTTATAGCAGCAATGGCCACGGTCGCCAAACTGTGGAAAGAACCAAGATGCCCTTCAATGGACAAATGGATAAGGAAGATGTGGGCCATATACACTATGGAGTATTATGCCTCCATCAGAAAGGATGAATACCCAACTTTTGTAGGAACATGGATGGGACTGGAAGAGATTATGCTGAGTGAAAGGAGTGAAAGAAGTCAAGCAGAGAGTCAATTATCATATGGTTTCACTTATTTGTGGAGCATAACAAATAGCATGGAGGATATGGGGAATTAGAGAGGAGAAGGGAGTTGGGGGAAATTGGAAGGGGAGGTGAACCATGAGAGACTATGGACTCTGAAAAACAATCTGAGGGGTTTGAACGGTTGGGGGGGTGGGAGGTTGGGGTACCAGGTGGTGGGTATTAGAGAGGGCATGGATTGCATGGAGCACTGGGTGTGGTGCAAAAATAATGAATACTGCTATGCTGAAAATAAATTAAAAAATAAATTATACCTTTGTTCCTTTGTCAAAAATGAGTCGGCTGTTTACATGGGCCCATTTATGCACTCTCTATTTTGTCCTATTGATTTATATGTCTTGTCTTTTGCCAATACTACACTGTCTTGATTACTGTAGGTTTATACTTTTGCCAATACTACACTGTCTTGATTACTGTAGGTTTATACTAAGTGTTGATTCAGGTAGTGCCATTCTTCTGACTTTATTCTCCCCCCTTAAATATTGAGTTGATAATTCTGGGTCTTTTACTTTTCTAAATTAACTTTAAAGTTGCTGTGCTTATATCCAGAAAATAACTTGCTGGGATTTTGATAGGGCTTACACTGAATCTGCAAATCAAATTGAGAAAAATCAACATCTTGACAATATTGAGTCTTCCTACCCATGAACATGGACTATCTCCCTATTATTTAGGAGATAGATAGATAGATAGATACAAATATATTGATATAGATATATATCTTTCATAAAACTTTTATAGTTTCATCACCTATATCTTGATTATATTTTATTATCTTTATACCTAAGTATTCCATTTTGGAGGGATGCTAATATAAATAGCATTGTGTTTTTAACTTCAAATTCCACTTTTTAATTGTTGATATATAGAAAAGCTGTTGACTCCTTGTACACCAGCCTTGTATCCTGCAACCTTGTATAATTGCTGATTAGTTTAGGAGGTTTTTTTGGTTAATTCTTTTATATTTTTCTATATAGGTAAACATGTGGGCTGCAAACAAAAACCGTTTTATTTCTCCTTTCCCAAACTGTATACCTGTTATTTTCTTTTGTTATTTTATTGTATTAGCTAAGACTTCCAACATGATGTAAAAAGCAGTAGTGGTAGGGGAGAACCTTGCCTATTCTTGATTATAGTGGGAGCTTCAAGTTTCTTATCATTAGGTATATTGTTAGCTGGATTTTTGTTTTGTTTTGTTGTGTTTTTTTTTGTTTTTTTGTTTGGTTGGTTTTTTTTGGGGGGGAACATATGCAGTTGTTCTTTATCAAATTGAAGATGTTCCCCACTATTCCAAGTTTGCTGACTTTTTTTTTTTTATCATGAATGGGCATTGAATTTTGCCAAATGCTTTTTCTGCACCTATTGATTTATTTATTTAGTCTGCTGATGCATTGGGTTACATTAATTGATTTTTGAATTTCTAAATAGTCCTTCATGCCTTGGAAAATATCACTTGATTGTAGTTTATAAATATTTTTATCCATTGTTGTATTTCATATGCTTGTATTTGTTGAGGATTATGTGTCTATGTCAAGAATGATATAGCTCTGTAATTTTCTTGTAATGTTTTTCTCTGGCTTGGTATTAAGATAATGCTGACCTTATAAAATGAATTAGGAAGTATTCCCTCTCCTATATTTTGGGAGAGACTTTAGAGAATTAATATAATTTCTTCTTTAAGTACTTGTTAGACTTCACTATTGAACCCTTTTGGGCCTAGTGCTTTCTGTTTTGGATGGTTATTAAGTATTGATTCAATTACTTTAATATATATCAGCATTTTTATTTGGTTTATATCTTCCTGTGTGAGTTTTGGCAGATGTGTCTTTCAAAGATTTGGTCCATTTCATCTACATTTTCAAATTTGTTAGACTAGAATTATTCATGATATACTTTTATTATCCTTTAAATGCAATCTGTAATGATGACTCATTTTTCATTTCTAATATTAATAATTTGTTTTGCCTCTTTGTATTAGTTAGCCTGGCTAGAGGATTAACAATTTTTATTGTTCTTTTCAAAGAACAAACTTTAGGTTTTGTTGACTTTTTCCCCCATTCATTTCATGTTTTAAATTTTATTTATTTCTGTTTTAATTATTACTATCGTTTTTATTTTTCTCACTTTGATTTTAATTTGCTTTTCTTTCTCTAGTTTCCTAAGGTGGAAGATTAAAGTATTTATTTTATATCTTTCTTCCTGTCTAACATATACATTCTAATGCTATAAATTTCCCTCTAAGCACTGCTTTCACTGCATATCATGAATTTCACCAAATTGTTTCTTTTTTCATTTTCATTTACTTCATATTATTTTAAAATTTCCCCTGAGATTTACTTTTGATCCATGTGTTATTTACTTTACAGTGTGTTATTTAATCTCGAATAATTGTTGCAATTTACTATTTTTCCATCTTTGATTCCTAGTTTAAAGCCATTGATTGTGGTCTGAGGGAGGGAGAAAGACAGAGACCAAGTGACACAGAGAAAGACACAGAGAGAGAAAAAATAGAAAAGAAAAGAAAAGAAACAGAAAACACAGAATATAAAGATACTTTTTAAATCATTAAAAGATATTATAAACAACTTGATGCCAACATATTTGAAAGTTTAGATGAAGTACACAATTCCTAAGTTGACATAAGATTTAAAAACTTGAAACACTTGGGAGCTATTTAAAAATTGATTTTTATAAATTTTAATCTTTCAGACAGAGAAGCTTTTTGTATTTTATAGAATATATTTAATGTAATGGTGTTAATGGCTTTGCCTACTTATTCTACCTTCCATGTTATTTCTGTGTTGGTTTTACTACTTGATTGATTTTTTTCCCTCATTAAAGTTTGTGTTTTCTTGTTTCTTTACATGCCTGATTTTTTTATTGAATGTCAGACATAATTTACATTGTTAGATGCTTTACATTTTTGTTTTCCTATAAATATTCTTGAGCTATATTCTAGGATGTGGTGAGGTTACTTGGAAAGAGTTCGATCCTTCTGAGGCTTGCTTTGTCATGCAGGACCAGCCTATCATTATATATGTTTATTTTTAACTCATTACTGAGGCAAAATCTTTAGTACTATAGTATATGCTGCATGGATTATAAGGTTATTTATTTTGGCTGAAGGGAAATAAAACTTCCAAGCTTCAAGGACTTCCATAGATTATTCTTTCCAAACATGTTTTTCAACCCAGTTTTCTGTTTCCTCACATGCATGTACTGTTAAGTGCTCAGCTGAAGACTCAAGGGAAACTTTAGATCTCCATATTTCTCTCTGTGCTTGTTTCTTCTTTCCAATACCCTGAACTGTGAGCAATAGCCAACTTGGTCTCTCTGACACCCAGCTCTGACTTCAAAATTAAGGAGAATACTGGGGTTCCCTTGTTTTCTCCTTTTCTGTGACATGTTCTAGATATTCTTTCCTGGCAGAAATTTGGGGAAAATGTAGGCCTCAACTCATTTGTTTCCCAAATATTAGGGATAACTTGTTCACTGTCTTCTTTGCAATGTATTGAAAACAATGCCTTGTTTTATTTTCATATTTTGCCTGAAACATAGTTCTGTCCTGTGAAAGGGTAAATCTGACACTTATTACACAATCTTAGTAATAAGCAGAAGTTTTATAATTTAAATAAAAATAAATTGGACTACAATACCTTAAATTAATGTTATGTTCATAAGAAATTTTGACGTTACCCTAGAAATAATACAATATATTTTATTCACGTGTATGAAAAAATTCTCATTTGATAGTACACAGTAAATACTTCGTTGGTCTCCAGAATTCTGAATGTAGGTGTATGATACATTTGAGTTTGTATCTCATTTTCATAGTAAAGACTTTTTTTAATGATAAAACTCTAATTCAAATCAAATCTATGTTTCTGTAGAATCATTTGAACAACATTACTCTATCCTACATTTGAAAACATTTAAGATATATAAAATGCAAAAGTTTACTATATTTATGGTTCTTCTCTGACACCCTTTTCATGAAATCCTTCCTAATCTTTAGTATTTTTTTTCTTTTTTTTAAAAATTTTTTAATAAATATATAATATATTTTTCCCCCAGGGGTACAGGTCTTTGAATAGCCAGGTTTACATACTTCACAGGACTCACCATAGCACATACACTCCCCACTGTCCATAACCCCACCCCCTTCTCCCAACCCCCCTCCCACAAGCAACCCTAGTTTGTTTTGTGAGATTAAGAGTCACTTATGGTTTGTCTCCCTCCCAATCCCATCTTGTTTCATTTATTCATCCCCTACCCCCTTAAGCCCCCATGTTGCATCACCACTTCTTCATATCAGGGAGATATGATAGCTGTCTTTCTCTGCTTGACTTATTTCGCTAAGCATGATACTCTCTAGTTCCATCCACGTTGCAAATGGCAAGATTTCATTCTTTTGATGGCTGCATAGTATTCCATTGTGTATATATACCACTTCTTCTTTATCCATTCATCTGTTGATGGACATCTAGGTTCTTTCCATAGTTTGGCTATTGTGGACATTGCTGCTATAAACATTTGGGTGCACGTGCCCCTTCAGATCACTACGTTTGTATCTTTAGGGTAAATATACCCAGTAGTGCAATTGCTGGGTCATAGGGCAGTTCTATTTTCAACATTTTGAGGAACCTCCACGCTGTTTTCCAGAGTGGTTGCACCAGCTTGCATTCCCACCAACAGTGTAGGAGGGTTCCCCTTTCTCCGCATCCTCGCCAGCATCTGTCATTTCCTGACTTGTTGATTTTAGCCATTCTGACTGGTGTGAGGTGATATCTCATTGTGGTTTTGATTTGTATTTCCCTGATGCCGAGTGATATGGAGCACATTTTCAAGTGTCTGTTGGCCATCTGGATGTCTTCTTTGCAGAAATGTCTGTTCATGTCCTCTGCCCATTTCTTGATTGGATTATTTGTTCTTTGAGTGTCGAGTTTGCTAAGTTCTTTATAGATTTTGGACACTAGTCCTTTATCTGATATGTCATTTGCAAATATCTTCTCCCATTCTGTCAGTTGTCTTTTGGTTTTGTTAACTTTTTCCTTTGCTGTGCAAAAGCTTTTGATCTTGATAAAATCCCAATAGTTCATTTTTGTCCTTGCTTCCCTTGCCTTTGGTGCTGTTCCTAGGAAGATGTTGCTGCGGCTGAGGTCGAAGAGGTTGCTGCCTGTGTTCTCCTCAAGGATTTTGATGGAGTCCTGTCTCACATTGAGGTCTTTCATACATTTTGAGTCTATTTTCATGTGTGGAGTAAGGAAATGGTCCAATTTCATTTTTCTGCATGTGGCTGTGTAATTTTCCCAACACCATTTGTTGAAGAGGCTGTCTTTTTTCCATTGGACATTCTTTCCTGCTTTGTTGAAGATTAGTTGACCATAGAGTTGAGGGTCTATTTCTGGGCTCTCTATTCTGTTCCATTGATCTATATGTATGTTTTTGTGCCAGTAACATGCTGTCCTGATGATGACAGCTTTGTAATAGAGCTTGAAGTCTGGAATTGTGATGCCACCAAATTTGGCTTTCTTTTTCAATATTCTTTTGGCTATTTGAGGTCTTTTCTGGTTTCATATAAATTTTAGGATTATTTGTTCCATTTCTTTGAAATAAATGGATGGGATTTTCATAGAAATTGCATTAAATGTGTAGATTGCTTTAGGTAGCATAGACATTTTCACAATATTTATTCTTCCAATCCAGGAGCATGGAACATTTTTCCATTTCTTTGTGTCTTCCTCAATTTCTTTCATGAGTACTTTATAGTTTTCTGAGTATAGATTCTTAGCTTCTTTGGTTAGGTTTATTCCTAGGTATCTTATAGTTTTGGGTGCAATTGTAAATGGGATGAACTCCTTAATTTCTCTTTCTTCTGTCTTGTTGGTGTAGAGAAATGCAACTGATTTCTGTCTGTTGATTTTATATCCTGACACTTTACGGAATTCCTGTACAAGTTATAGCAGTTATGGAGTGGAGTCTTTTGGATTTTCCACATATAGTATCATATCATCTGCGAAGAGTGATAGTTTGACTTCTTCTTTGCTGATTTGGATGCCTTTAATTTCCTTTTGTTGTCTGATTGCTGAGGCTAGGACTTCTAGTACTATGTTGAATAGCAGTGGTGATAACGGACATCCCTGCCATGTTCCTGACAGTGGAAAAGCTTTCAGTTTTTCTCCATTGAGAATGATATTTGTGGTGGATTTTTCATAGATGGCTTTGATAATATTGAGGTATATGCCCTCTATCCCTACACTTTGAAGAGTTTTGATCAGGAATGGATGCTGTACTTTGTCAAATGCTTTTACAGCATCTATTGAGAGTATCATATGGTTCTTGTTCTTTTTTTTATTAATGTGTTGTATCACATTGATTGATTTCCAGATGTTGAACCAACCTTGCAGCCCTGGAATAAATCCCACTTGGTCGTGGTGAATAACCCTTTTAATGTACTGTTGAATCCTATTGGCTAGTATTTTGGTGAGAATTTTTGCATCTGTGTTCATCAAGTTTATTGGTCTGTAGTTCTCTTTTTTGATGGGATCCTTGTCTGGCTTTGAGATCAAGGTGATGCTGGCCTCATAAAATGAGTTTGGAAGTTTTCCTTCCATATCTATTTTTTGGAACAGTTTCAGGAAAATAGGAATTAGTCCTTCTTTAAATGTCTGTTAGAATTCCCCTGGGAAGCCATCTGGCTTTTGTTTGTTTGGAGATTTTTGATGAATCTGTCAATCTCCTTACTGGTTATGGGTCTGTTCAGGTTCTCTATTTCTTCCTGGTTCAGTTGTGGTAGTTTATATGTCTCTAGGAATGCATCCATTTCTTCCAGATTGTCAAATTTGTTGGCATAGTGTTGATCAAAGTATGTTCTTATAATTGTCTGTATTTCTTTGCTGTTAGTTGTGATCTTTCCTCTTTCATTCATGATGTTATTTATTTGGGTCCTTTCTCTTTTTTCTTTTTGATAAGTCTGGCCAGGGGTTTATCAATCTTATAAATTCTTTCAAAGAACCAGCTCCTAGTTTCATTGATTTGTCCTATTGGTTTTTTGGTTTCTATTTCATTGATTTCTGCTCTAATTTTTATGATTTCTCTTCTCCTGCTGGATTTAGGCTTTCTTCCTTGTTCTTTCTCCAGCTCATTTAGGTGTAGGGTTAAATTGTGTACCTGAGACCTTTCTTGTTTCTTGAGAAAGGCTTGTACTACTATATATTTTCCTCTCGGGACTGCCTTTGTTGTGTCCCAGAGATTTTGAACTGTTGTGTTTTCACTATCATTTGTTTCCATGAATTTTTTCAATTCTTCTTTAACTTCCCGGTTGACCCATTCATTCTTTAGAAGGATGCTGTTTAGTCTCCATGTATTTGGGTTCTTTCCAAATTTCCTCTTGTGATTCAGTTCTGGCTTCAGAGCATTGTGGTCTGAAAATATGCAGGGAATGATCCCAATATTTTGTTACGGGTTAAGACCTGATTTAGGACCGAGGATGTGATCTATTCTGGAGAATGTTCCATGACACTAGAGAAGAATGTATATTCTGTTGCTTTGGGATGAAATGTTCTGAATATATCTGTGATGTCCATCTGGACCAGTGTGTCATTTAAGGCCTTTATTTCCTTGTTGATCTTTTGCTTGAGTGATCTGTCTATTTCAGTGAGGGGAGTGTTGAAGTCCCCTGCTATTATTTTATTACTGTTGATGTGTTTCTTTGATTTTGTTATTAATTGGTTTATATAGTTGGCTGCTCCCACGTTAGGGACATAGATATTTAAAATTGTTAGACCTCTTTGGACAGATCGTTTTAGTATGATATAGTGTCCTTCCTCATCTCTTATTATAGTCTTTGGCTTAAAATCTAATTGATTTGATATAAGGATTACCACTCCTGCTTTCTTCTGATGTCCATTAGCATGGTAAATTGTTTCCCACCCCCTCACTTTAAATCTGGAGGTGTCTTTGGGCTTAAAATGAGTTTCTTGTAGGCAACATATAGATGGTTTTTTTTTTTTTTATCCATTCTGATACCCTGTGTCTCTTGATTGGGGCATTTAGCCCATTAACATTCAGGATAACTATTGAGATATATGAATTTAGTGCCATTGTGTTGCCTGTAAGGTGACTGTTTCTGTATTTTGTCTCTGTTCCTTTCTGATCTACTACTTTTAGGCTCTCTCTTTGCTTAGAGGACCCCTTTCAATATTTCCTGTAGAGCTGGTTTGGTGTTTGCAAATTCTTCCAGTTTTTGTTTGTCCTGGAAGCTTTTAATCTCTCTTTCTCTTTTCAATGATAGCCTAGCTGGATATAGTATTCTTGGCTGCATGTTTTTCTCATTTAGGCTCTGAATATATCATGCCAGCTCTTTCTGGCCTGCCAGGTCTCTGTGGATAAGGCAGCTGCCAATCTAATATTTTTACCATTGTATGTTACAGACTTCTTTTCCCGGGCTGCTTTCAGGATTTTCTCTTTGTCACTAAGACTTGTAAATTTAACTATTAGGTGACGGGGTGTGGACCTATTCTTGTTGATTTTGAGGGGCGTTCTCTGCATCTCCTGGATTTTGATGCTTGTTCCCTTTGCCATATTAGGGAAATTCTCTCCAATAATTCTCTCCAATATACCTTCTGCTCCCCTCTCTCTTTCTTCTTCTTTTGGAATCCCAATTATTCTAATGTTGTTTCATCTTATGGTGTCACTTATCTCTCTAGTTCTCCCCTCATAGTCCAGTAGCTGTCTGTCCCTCTTTTGCTCAGCTTCTTTATTCTCTGTCATTTGGTCTTCTATATCGCTAATTCTTTCTTCTGCCTCATTTATCCTAGCAGTGAGAGCCTCCATTTTTTATTGCACCTCATTAATAGCTTCTTTGATTTCCACTTGGTTAGATTTTAGTTCTTTTATTTCTCCAGAAAGGGCTTTTATATCTCCCAAGAGGGTTTCTCTAATATCTTCCATGCCTTTTTCAAGCCTGGCTAAAACCTTGAGAATTGTCATTCTGAACTCTAGATCTGACACATTACCAATGTCTGTAATGATTAGGTCCCTAGACTTCGGTACTGCCTCTTGTTCTTTTTTTTTGTGGTGAATTTTTCCACCTTGTTATTTTCTCCAGATAAGAGTATATGAAGGAGTAAGTAAAATACTAAAAGGGTGGCAAAGACCCCAGGAAAATATGCTTTAACCAAATCAGAAGAGATCCCAAATCGTGAGGGGGGGAGAAAGGGGTTAAAAAGAGGTTCAGAAAATGAATGAAGAAAAAATATAAAAAAGAAACAAATATATATAAATATCTATCTATATCTATATATATATATATATTAGGTAAACTAGTTTTAAAAAATCATAAAGAAGGGTAAAGTTTAAACAAAATTTAGCAGAAGAGAAAAAGAAAAAGTAATTGAAAAAGAAAAAACAAATTAAGTTAACTGCAAGACTAAAGAATCATGGGGAGAAAGCCACGAGTTTGTGCTTTGCTTTTTCCTCCTCTGGAATTCCCCTGCTCTCCTTGGTATTGAAACTGCACTCCTTTGTAGGTGAACTTTGTCCTGGCTGGATTTCTTGTTGATCTTCTGGGGGAGGGACCTGTTGTAGTGATTCTCAAGTGTCTGCCCCAGGCGGAATTACACTGCCCTTACCAGGGGCCGGGCTGTGTAATCCGCTCGGGTTTGCTTTTGGGAGCATTTGTTCCCTGAGCACTTTCTGTAGAGTTCCAGAGGACAGGAATGAAAATGGCAGCCTCCCGGTCTCCGGCAATCTTTAGTAATTTTATCTTTTATTCTCTTGCTCTTGCTTTCTCCTTTAAACTGCCATAGGGATACTGCAGTGTTTCTATTTCTTCTATTATACTTAAATTATTTACTTTGTATCATAATTATTTGTATAATTATAGGCTTCTAGAGGATAAGAATTCATTTTGCAACTTATTTTTAATACATGCAATTTTGGCATAGAGTATCTTCATGAAATTGAATTGAATTCAATATACTGTATAGAATACATCTAAATATATTTTGAATCAATACTACACAATGATTTCTTTTTCTAAGGGAAGGGAATGTTCAAAAGTGAATAGCCAGACCAAATCAAAAAGTTAAATCATTTCTCTCTAACACATTAACATTTTGGTAATTCTGTAACTCTCCAAATTTGGAGTCTGTGAAACTTTCTACATAATGACTCTGAAAATAGCACTTTGTAGAATCTGAGGCAAGATAATCTCTGTATGAAATTTTAGGGAAATTTACTATGCTCTCTGATTAAATTGAACCTAAGTTGACTTTTCTGTCCCCCCCCCCAAAAAAAGGTTTATGTTCTGCTTGGGTTTATTTCTCTTGGATTATCTCAGAGTTAAATCATTACATTTAATTTACAAAATGTTTTCCATATATGAACATTTACTTTATACCTATAAGGTTACTTTATATATGCACACTTTAAGACTATGTCCATGTAACTGAGAGAGGCATGTTACTTTGAATCAGATATTGCTTTATTTCATAAAATACATAGATTTGTGTTTAAAATTGCACAGATGAATAATTCAAAATACATACAGCCATATTCCTAAAATGTTTATTATAAATCAGAATGGTAAAACACACTGATTTTTAAAAGCACTTAAAGGAATATTATTAAAAATTTATATTTAAGTTTAATGATTATTTTATGAAATGAATAATCATTTCCTCTGTCTTTAGTGGTAAGTTAGCAACACCTGCATCACAAAACCACTTTAAAACATTTCTGTCTTGGCTTGAATGGGACATTGCTCATCCTATTTAATCCTGGCTGTAGGTAGCACTTCATTTTTTATAAATGAGACAATTTAGGTTCAGGAAAATTGAGAAAATGCCCAAACTCACAATTTGATAGTTGGGAAAGCCACATCTGAACACAGTGTTGCTTTGTATTTTCAAAATGTATAGTTTCTAGCTTAGAGTCTCTAACATTCTTTAACCTTGACAAAAAAGTTACTACATATAAATAGCTAACATTTTCAGTCAAGAAGATTTACTAGCACTTTTTTTTATTAATTAATTTTCCTGTTTACTCTTCCATGTTTAAAGACTCAATATCTCAGAAACACGTTTGCTATCTTAGAAAATACAATGGTCTTTCTCACGGAGACATTCACAATTAATTCCTATATTCTTCATTATTGTGGTGATATTAATTCTCTGTTTTTAATCAATGAACAATGATTGAGGTGTTACTATTTGTTTAGAAGTATAGTAAGTGCTGTGTAAATACAAAAGAGTTAACCTTAACCAAACTGACAAAAAAATGTAGCATCTCCATCTAGTGTACTCATAATCTAATTTCACATCCTCCAATTATTTTGAAAATATCAGTTATTAAATAATGCTGCTTAAGATCTGCCTGATTTAGATCCTCACACAAAGAGTTTTGCAGTCCTAGAGCCTAGAGCACATGATGAGGCAAGAAGCTAAATAATAGTACCAATCACTATAGAGCATGTCTCTGGCTCCATCTGCTCTGGTGAACTGGAAGTAGTGCAGCTATGTGAACCTCAAGCCAAGAGGCAAGGGAGCAGAACTGATCACCCTCAGAGCAAAGGCAGTACTGGGGTCTTATGCTATGCAAAGGCAGGAGGATTAATTCATAGCCAAGGCTGGGGGTAGCTCCCAGTCCCTCCCAACCAGAGAGTGTTTTTGAGAAACTGAGAGTAGCCTGAAATGGCCCCAGCCCCACGAACCCCCACTCAGGCAAGAGTGCTAAAATAAAGCCCTGCTTATTATGGAAAGTGTCTTTAGGCCCCTTCTGACCAGAAGGACTAGTGACAACTGGAAGCTGTGTAACTCAGTGATACTCCAGTCAAGAGGTAGGTGAGCAGAGCTGATCACCCCCAGAGCAAAACCAGTACCCCAGGCATGGAGCATTCCAATGCTATATATAGGCAGAAATATTAACTCACAGCCAAGGCTGAGGATGGTTTGCAAAGTAAATTCAGTGGCTCTGTTTGACAGGGAACTTGGGGTACAGGCCAGCTTGAGTTAAGACAACAAAGATCTTTACTGGCTTTAGAGCTGTTTCTCCTGGTGTGCTTGGGCAAGGAATATAATTTATAGCCTTGCTTATTCCTGATTACAGCCTTAAGCCTGTCTGACCAGAGAACTTGACCAAAACACATGAAAGGTTTTATAGCCCATTTAAGAACCCTGTGTCCAATAACTCTTGAACAAAGAACACAACCTATAACTTCCCCTATACGTAAAGCAAAACCAGTGGCCTCACCTCACCATGAAATTGTGTATACTCTGACCTATTTCAGCTCCCTAAACAATGAGCAATAAAGTCCTTGGGTCCTGCCCTGCTGTCCTGCCAGGTCAGGGAAGCTAATGCATCACCTCATCTACTACTGAATATGGTTCCTAATCCCAACCATCTAGTAACCATGACCAGAGAATATAGACAAAGGCAGAGCCTATCCTACATCCTCATTGGAGTAGGGAACAAAGCCTGCAGTTCTAGCCAACTATTTTCACACAATCAAAATTTCCATCCCCAACCTCAGAGCTTGAACAGATTCCTTGCCCTAAAACAGACCATAAAACAGGTTCCACCTACCTCAGTTCCACTACATAAGATGTGTCTTCTACCTAAGAAGACACATCTAGAAACCCAAACTGAGTTGACTGGTGAAGGACTGTCTCTGCCAAAGCATGTTTATAAATTCTGGAAGAGAAGCCCAGTTACCAAAACCATAGATATCAACCTAAGGAATCAAGGATCACAAAAAATCAAGTAAATATGACAACACCAAAGGAAACTAATAAATCTCCAAAGACTGAACCTAAAAAAAATTGAAATCTGTGAACTGGTAGACCAAGAGTTCAAAATGGTTCTCTTGAGGAAATTTCGTGAAGTATAAGAAAACACAGATAATTAAAAAAAAAAAAATGTAGGAGGAGAGTCAAGATGGCAGAGGAGTAGCAGACTGAAATGACATCAGGTTGCAGGAGTTCAGCCAGATAGTTATCAAACCATTCCGAACAACTACAAACTCAACAGGAGATGGAAGAGAAAAAGAACAGCAATTCTAGGAGCAGAAAATCAAACACTTTCTGAGAGGTAGGACATGCAGAAATGTGAATACAAAGTGATGGGAAGATAGACTGCAGGCAGGGGGCCAGCACCTGGCAAGTGGTGGAGCCGTGGAACACAAAATCAAAACTTTTAGAACTCTGCGCCACTGAGGGACATTGCTCCAGAGGCTAAGTGGGAATAGAGCTCTCATGGGGACAGTGTTGTGTCAGGTCCCACAGGATCACAAAAAGATCAGGGATGTCTGAGTGGGGCAGAGATCCTGGGTGTAGGAGCAGGGAAGCTAGCAACAGAGACAGAGCTGAGGTGTGAGCTTTCAGATTGGTGTTACCTTAAACCATGAGCCAAGGCACAGTCAGTCCACTGCTCTTCCAGCACGGACCCCACAAGTGGCATATCCAGGGAGACTGAGCTTCCTCCTATAGAGGCGAAGCACAGCAGGAATCTCCTGGGTTTGGAGCCCCAAACAGGGCTGTGGACCAGAGATAGAAACACTCAGTCACAGGCCAGGTGAGCTCAGAGCATGGCCGGAGACCAGGGAGATGAGAATGATTGACTGTTTTTCTCTGAGGGTGCACTGAGGAGTGGGGTCCTGAGCCCTTGGCTCCTCCAGGCCAGAGATTGGGAGGCTGAGTCCTCCAGAGCACTAGAGAAAATGTTCAGGGAACGAAAGCTCCCAAGATTGAACCCAAGCAGATTTCTTATCCTGGTCCCTGGCAAGGGCAGTGCAATTCTGCCTCAGGCAAAGATTTGAGAATCACTACAACAGGCCCCTCCCCCAGAAGATCAGCAAGAACATCCAGCCAAGACCAGCTCACCAAATAAAGAGAACAGTGAAACTCCAGAGCTAGGGGAAAGCAAACCATGTGATCCATGGCTTTCTCCCCATGATCCTTAAGTCTTGCAAAGTTAAATTAAATTTCTTTAATTTTATTTTTTTCTTATTCCATCTTTTTCCCCTCTTTCCTCTTTTTTTTTAAAGATTTTTTAAAATTATTTAGGCAGAGAGGGAAGGGGAAGCAGGCTTCCCACTGAGCAGAAAGCCATAGGAGAGGCTCGATCCCAGGACCCTGGGATCATGACCCGAGCTGAAGGCAGAGGCTTTAATGCACTGAGCCACCCAGGCGCCCCCCATTTCCTCTTTTAATGTTTGTTTAACTAGGTTATCTTAACAATACCTTTCTAAAAATTTTTAAACCTTCATTATTATAATCATATTTTATCCTTCATGTATTCAACCTTATTTTTATATACTTACAAGGTTCTTTTTTTCTAAAAAATTTTGAGATATAATTTCTAATAAATCAAAATATACCCAAAATCTAACATAGGGCTTTGTTATAGTCTCCAGCCTAAGCACATTCTCTCTTCTTTTTTTTATTTACTTCTTTCTTTTTATAATTAATGTATCTTATTAATTCCTTCTTTAGAATTTTTTTAAATTAAATTAATTTATTTATTTTCAGAAAAACAGTATTCATTATTTTTTCACCACACCCAGTGCTCCATGCATTCTGTGCCCTCTATAATACCCACCACCTGTTACCCCAACTTCCCACCCTCCCACCACTTCAAACCCCTCAGTTGTTTTTCAGAGTCCATAGTCTCTCATGATTCACCACCTGTTCCAATTTACCTCAAGTCCCTTCTCCTCTCTAAGACCCCTTGTCCTCCATGATATTTGTTATGCTCCACAAATAAGTGAAACCATATGATAATTGACTCTCTCTGCTTGACTTATTTCACTCAGCATAATCTCTTCCAGTCCCATCCATGTTGCTACAAAAGTTGGGTATTCATCCTTTCTGATGGAGGCATAATACTCTTTACAATCGTATTCCATCTCTCATCGTTTACCCTTATTTTTGTATATATATATAAGTTTTTCTTTCTTTAAAATTTTGGGAGATAGTTTCTTCTAAGAGACCAATATATACCCAGAATCAAGTGGGTGGCTCTGTTCTATTCACCAGTCCAATATCTATATCTATATCTATCTATCTATATATATTTTTTAATTGGTTTTTACCCCCTTTCTTCTCTGTCCAGTTTGGGGTCTCTTCCAATTTGGTTTGCATACATTTTTTTCTGTTTTTTTTTCCACGTGTTAGTATTTTTTTTTCTCTCATTCATATATTCATATCTGAATAAAATGACAAGGCAGAAGAACTCACCACCAAAAAAAAAAAAAAAAGAACAAGAGGTAGCACTGATGGCTATGGACCTAATCAATACAGACATTAGTAATACCTCAGACCTAGAGTTCAGAATGAAGATTCCTCAAGGTGTTAGCTGGGCTTGAAAAAGGCATGGAAGATATTAAAGAATCCCTTTCTGGAGAAATAAAAGAGCTAAAATTTAACCAAGCTGAAATAAAGAAAGCTATTAATGAGGTGCAATAAAAAATGGAGGCTCTTACTCCTTGGATATAAGAGGCAGAAGAAAGAATTAGTGACATGGAAGACCAAATGATGGAGAATAAAGAAGCTGAGCAAAAGAGAGACAACAACTGGACAACAAGGGGAGAATTCAAGAGATAACTGATGCCATAAGACAAAACAATATTAGAATAATTGGGATTCCAGAAGAAGAAAGAGAGAGGGGAGCAGAAGGTATATTGGAGAGAATTACTGGAGAGAATTTCCCTAATATGGCAAAGGGAACAAGCATCAAAATCCAGGAGGTGCAGAGAACCCCCCTCAAAATCAACAAGAATAGGTCCACACCCCATCACCTATTAGTAAAATTTACAAGTCTTAGTGACAAAGAGAAAATCCTGAAAGCAGCCGAGGAAAAGAAGTCTGTAACATACAATGGTAAAAATATTAGATTGGCAGGGCGCCTGGTTGGCTCAGTGGGTTAAGCCGCTGCCTTCAGCTCAGGTCATGAACTAAGGGTCCTGGGATCGAGTACCATTTCAGGCTCTCTGCTCAGCAGGGAGCCTGCTATCCTCTCTCTCTCTCTCTCTCTCTCTCTGCCTCTCCATCTGCGTGTGATATCTCTCTGTCAAATAAATAAATAAAATCTTTAAAAAAAATATTAGATTGGCAGCAGACTTATCCACAGAGACCTGGCAGGCCAGAAAGAGCTGGCATGATATATTCAGAGCCTAAATGAGAAAAACATGCTGCCAAGAATGCTATATCCAGCTAAGCTATCATTGAAAAGAGAAGGAGAGATTAAAAGCTTCCAGGACAAACAAGAACTGGAAGAATTTGCAAACACCAAACCAGCTCTACAGGAAATATTGAAGGGGGTTCTCTAAGCAAAGAGAGACCCTAAAAGTAGTATATCAGAAAGAAACAGAGACAATATACAGTAACAGTCCCCTTACAGACAGTAAGCATATATATGTCCCTAACATGGGAGCAGCCAACTATAAGAACCAATTAATATCAATATCAAAGAAACACATTAACAATAATACAATAATTATAGGGGACTTTACCAACCCCCTCCCTGAAATGGACAGATCAACCAAACAAAATATCAACAAGGAAATAAGGGCCTTAAATGACACACTGGACCAGATGGACATCACAGATATATTCAGAGCATCCCATCCCAAAGCAACAGAATACACATTCTTCTCTACTGCACATGGACCACTCTCCAGAATAGATCACATCCTGGGTCCTAAATCAGGTCTCAACTGGTACCAAAAGATTGGGCTTATCCCCTGCATATTTTCAGACCACAATGCTCTGAAACTAGAACTCAATCACAAGAGGAAATTTGGAAAGAACTCAAATACATGGAGGCTAAAGAGCATCCTACTAAAGAATGAATGGGTCAACCAGGACATTAAAGAGAAATTGAAAAAAAAATCATGGAAACAAATGGTAATGAAAACACAACTGTTCAAAATATGTGGGACACAGCAAAGGCAGTACTGAAAGGAGAGTATATAGTGATACAAGCCTTTCCCAAGAAATAAGAAAGATCTCAAGTACACAACATAACCCTACACCTAAAGGAGCTGGAGAAAAAACACCAAAGAGACCCTATACCCAGCAAGAAAAGGGAAATAATAAAGATCAGAGAAGAAATCAATGAAATAGAAACCAAAAGAACAGTAGAAAAAAGCAATGAAACTAGGAGCTATTTCTTTGAAAGAATTAATAAGATTGATAAACCTGTGACCAGACTTATCAAAAAGAAAAGAGAAAGGACCCAAATTAATGAAATCACGAATGAAAGAGGAGAGATCACAACCAACACCAAAGAAATACAAACAATTATAAGAACATATTATGAGCAAATATACACTAGCAAATTTGACAATCTGGAAGAAATGGATGCATTCCTGGAGGTGTATAAACTACCAAAACTAAACCAGGAAGAAATAGAAACCTGAACAGACCCATAACCAGTAAGGAAATTGAAGCAATCATCAAAAATCTCTCAGCAAAGAACATCCCAGGGCCAGATGAACTCCCAGGGGAATTCTACCAAACATTTAAAGAAGAACTAATACCTATTCTCCTGAAATTGTTCCAAAAAATAGAAATGGAAGGAAAACTTCCAAACTCATTTAATGAGGCTAGCATTACATTGATCCCAAAACCAGACAACGACCCCATACAAAAAGAGAACTACAGACCAATATCCATGATGAACACAGATGTGAAAATTCTCACCAAAATACTAGCCAATAGGATCGAACAGTACATTAAAAGGATTATTCACCACAAAAAAGTGGAATTTATTCCTGGGCTTCTAGGTTGGTTCAACATCCACAAATTAATCAATTCAATACAATACATTAATAAAAGAAAGAACAAGAACCATATGATGCTCTCAATAGATGCTGAAAAAGCATTTGACAAAGTATAGCATCCTTTTTGATCAAAACTCTTCAAAGTGTAGGGATAGAGGGTAGATAGCTCAATATAATCAAAACCATCTATGAAAAACCCACAGAAAATATCATCCTCAATAGGGAAAAACTGAGAGCTTTTCCTCTAAGGTCAGAAAAAAGGCAGGAATGTCCACTATCACCTCTGCTATTCAATATTCAAGTCTTAGCCTCAGCAATCAGACAACAAAAATAAATTAAAGGCATCCCAACTGGCAAAGAAGTAGTCAAATTCACACTCTTTGCAGATGATATGATACTTTATGTGGAAAACCCAAAAAATTCCACTTCAAAACTGCTAGAACTCATACAGGAATTTAAAGTGTCAGGTTATAAAATCAATGTACAGAAATCCGTTGCATTTCTATACACCAAGAGCAAGAGAGAAGAAAGAGAAATTAAGGAGTTTATCCCATTTACAATTGCACCTAAAACCATAAGATACTTGGAAATAAACCTAAGCAAAAAGGCAAAGAATCTGTACTTCAAAAATTATAAAGTTTTTTAAACAAAATTGAGGAAGATGCAAAGAAATGGAAAACTGTTCCATGCTCATGGATTAGAAGAATAAATATTGTGAAAATGTCTATGGTACCTAAAGCAATCTACACATTTAATGCAATCCTTATCAAAATACCATCAATTTTTTTCAAAGAAATGGAACAAATAATCCTAAAATTTATATGAAACCAGAAAAGACCTCGAATAGCCAAAGGAATATTGATAAAGAAAGCCTAGTTGGTAGCATCATAATTCCAGACTTTAAGCTCTATTACAAAGCTGTCATCATCTAGGTAATAGAGTACTGGCACAAAAACAGACACGTAGATCAATGGAACAGATTAGAGAGCTCAGAAATAGACCCTCAACTCTATGGTCAACTAATCTTCAACAAAGCAGGAAAGAATGTCCAATGGAAAAAAGACAGTCTCTTCAACAAATGGTGTTGGGAAAATTGGACAGCCAAATACACAAAAATGAAATTGGACCATTTCCTTTCACCACACCCAAAAATAGACTCAAAATGGATGAAAGACCTCAATTTGAGACAGGAATCCATCAAAATCTTTGAAGAGAACACAAGGAGCAACCTCTTATATTTTGGCCACAGCAACTTCTTCCTAGAAACATCACCAAAAGCAAGGGAAGTTAGGGCAAAAAATGAACTACTGGGACTTCATCAAGATCAAAATCTTTTCCACAGCAAAGGAAACAGTCAACAAAACCAAAAGACAACTGACAGAATGGGAGAAGTTATTTTCAAATGACACACAAATAAAGGGCTAGTATCCAAAATCTATAAAGAACTTATCAAACTCAACACACAAAGAACAAATAATCAAATCAAGAAATGGGCAAAAGACATGAACAAATATCTCTGTAATAAAAAAAAATAGACACACCCAGAGGACCAACAAACACATGAAAAAGTGCTCAACATTGCTGGGCATCAAGAAAATACATATCAAAACCACAATGAGATATCATTTTACACCAGTTAGAATGGCTAAAATTAACAAGTCAGGAATTGACAGATGTTGGAGAGGATGCAGAGAAAGGGGAACCCTCCTACACTGCTGGTGGGAATGCAAGCTGGTGTAGCCACTCTGAAAAACAGCATGGAGGTTCCTCAAAAAGTTGAAACTAGAGTTACCCTATGACCCAGCAATCACACTACTTGGTATTTACCCTAATGACATAAATATAGTGATCCTAACGGGAACATGCTCCTGAATGTGTATAGCAGCAATGTCCACAATAGCCAAACTATGGGAGAACCTAGATGTCCATCAACAGATGAATGGATAAAGAAGAATTGGTATATGTATATACAATGTAACACTATACAGCCATCAAAAGAAATGAAACCTTCCATTTTCAATGATGTAGATGGAACTACAGGGTATTACACTGAGTGAAATAAGTCAATTAGAGAAAGACAATTATCATATGATCTCCCTGATATGACGATGTTGAGAGGCAAAGTAGGGGGGTTGGGGGTAAGGAAGGAAAAAAAATGAAACAATATGGGATTGGGAGGGAGACCAACTATAAGATACTCTTAATCTCACAAAACAAACTGAGGGTTAGTTGGGGGAGGGGAGTATGGAAAGGATGGTTGGGTTATGAACATTGGGGAGGGTATGTGATATGGTGAGTGCTATGAAGTATGTAAGCCTGATGATTCGCAGACCTGTACCCCTGGGGGCAAATAATACATTATATGTTAATAAAAATACTTATTTTTAAAAATGCGTGAACAAAACAAGAAGATTGGCAAGAAATAGCAACCATCAAAAAAAAATAAGAACATAAAAGATTTCAGAGTTGAAAAATGCAATAACTGAACTGAAGAATTTTTTAAAATATTTTATTTATTTATTTGACAGAGAGAGATTACAAGTAGGCAGAGTCAGGCAGAGAGAAAGGGGGAAGCAGGCTCCCTGTTGAGCAGAGAGCCGGATGCGGGGCTCGATCTCAGTACCCTGAGATCATGACCTGAGCTGAAGGCAGAGGCTTAACCCACTGAGCCACCCAGGTGTCCCTGAACTGAAGAAAACTTCAAAGTAGACTCATCCATGTGGAAGAATTGACAACCTTGAGGATAGGGCATTGGAAATTACTCAGAGAAGAAAGAAGAAAAAGGAATGAATAAGAGTGAGGAAAGCATGTGAGAATTATGAGAAACAATATTTGCATCATGGGAATTCTAGAAGGAGAAGAGAAAATGATAGACAGTATATTTAAAGCAATAATGGTTGAAAATTTCCCAAACCTGGGGAGAAAAATTGACCTCCAGATCTATGAGGCTGAAGGATCACAAAGAGTTTGAACTTGAATAGGGCTACAGCAAGAAACATTATAATTAAATTGTCAAAAGTCAAAGATAAAGAATTTTAAAGAAGTAAGAGAGAAGAGAAATGTTACACACATAGGAACTATTTAGATTTCTCAACAGTATCTTTTCAGGCCAGTTTTGAATGGGATGACATATTCAAATCATTGAAAGAAAATTACTGTTAACTAAAAATTTGGTACCTAGCAAAGCTGTCCTTCAGAAATGAAGTTGAAAGAATAAATTAAAGTGCAAATGAATTTTCTTAATACAAATGAAAATGGAAACACAGCATACCAGAATTTATGGGATGAAAGATAAGCAGTTCTAAGAGGTAAGTTTATAGCAATTAATGTTCATAGCCTACATTAAGAAGCAAGAAAATATCCCAAATGTTTTTACAAACTAGGAAAAGAGGAACAAATAACCCACAATTATCAGAAGAAAAGAAATAACAGAAGAATAGAGCAGAAATAAATACAAAATATATAAATAACTCATACAATTCAATAGCAAAAACCAAATAACACAATTAAAAATGGGCAAAGGACCTTAATAGTCATTGCTCCAAAGAAAATAAATGAAAAGTCAACAGGTATCTGCACTAGTCATTAGGAAAATGCAATTTAGAACCACAATATCACTTCAAGACTGTTAGAATGACCATTGCAAAAGGGCAAGAGAAAATAAATGTTGGCATGGATGTAGAGAAAAGGGAACTTTTGTGCACTCTTGGAGGGACTGCAAATTGGTAATAGTCATTATGGAAAATCATATGGAGGTTATTCAAAAAATTAGAAATAAAGCTACCATATGGCCCAGCAATTCCATTTCTGGAAATACATGCAAAGAAAAAAGAAACACTAATTCAAGCAGATATTTGCACCCCATGTTCATAGCAGCATTATGTATAATAGCCTAATAGGTATGGGCACAGCCTAACTGTTCACTGATGGATTAATGGATAAATAACTTTTGAGAAACACACACACACACACACACATCATGGAATATAATTTAGCCATAAAAATTAAATCCTACTATATGCACCAACACAAATGGACCTGGAAGGTATTATGCTAAGTAAAATAAATCAGACAGAGAGAAGCAAGGGCAAAAATGAACTATTGGGACTACATCGAGATTAAAAAAAAACTTTTGCATAGCAAACAGTCAATAAAACCAAAAGACAACCAATAGTTTAGGAGAAGGTATTTGCAAATGGCATATCAGATAAAGAGCTAATATCCAAAATCTATAAAGAACTTATCAAACTCAACATCCAAAGAACAAATAATCCAACCAAGAAATGGGCAGAAGACATGAACAGACATTTCTGCAAAGAAGACATCCAAATTGCCAAAAGACACATGCAAAAGTGCTGTACATCACTCACCATCAAGGAAATACAGATAAAAACTGAAATGAGATACCACCTCACACCAGTCAGAATGGCTAAGATTAACAAGTCAGGAAAAGACAATGTGGGCAAGGATGTGGAGAAAGGGGAACCCTCCTACACTGTCAGTGGGAATGCAAGCTGGGGCAGTCACTATGGAAAACAGTATGGAAGGTCTTCAAAAAGTTGAAAATAGAGCTACCTTATGACCCAGCAATAGCACTACTGGGTATTTACCTTAAGTATACAAATGTAATGATCCAAAAAGGCACATACACCCAAATGTTTATGGCAACAATGTCCATAATAACCAAAATATGGAAAGAGAGCCTAATTGTCCATCAACAGATGAATGGATAAAGAAGATGGGATACACACACATGCACGCGCGCGCGCACACACACACACACACACATACACACACAATGGAATATTATGCAGCCATCAAAAAACCCTTAAATCCTGCTATTTGCAATGACTTGGATAGAACTAGAGGGTATTATGCTAAGTGAAATAAGTTAATCAAAGAAAGACAAGTATCATATGATCTCACTGATATGAAGAATTTGAGAAACAAGATATAGGGGAAGGGAGGAAAAATGAAACAAGATGAAATCAGAGAGGGAGACAAACCATAAGATACTCTAAATTTCAGGAAACAGAGTTGGTGGAAGGGAGGGGTATGAGCGGGATGGACTTTGGGAAGGGTATGTGGTAGGGTGAGTACTATGAATTGTGTAAGACTGATGAATCACAGACCTGTACCCCTGAAACAAATAATAGATTATATGTTAATAAAAATAAAAATAAACAACACAGAAATGGCACCTGACACGTGTCATAATGACTAGTATCCAAAAGAGTAGAAATAACCAAAGTGTTGGCCAAATGTTGGCCAAAATGTGGAGGAAAGGGAACCCTGTGCTCTTTTGGTGGGACTATAAATGGGTGCAGCCACTATGGAAAAAGTATTAAATTTTCTAAAAAAAATTCAACACAGAGGCACCTGGCTGGCTCAGTCAGTATAGTGTGTGACTCTTGATCTCGGGGTTGCGAGTTCAGTATCCACATTAGGGTTATGGATTACTTCAGTAAAAATAAATTCAACACAGGACAACCATATCATCCAACAATTCCCCTCGAAGGTATTAAGATCAAGGAAACTGAAATTGTTAACTAATTAAAAAGAAGTGAAACCTATGGCTGTAATGTTTCCTATCACATATATTAAACTAGTCCATAATGAAAGCAAAGTTAACACTTGAAGAGGAGCAAAAACAGAACAATGGTACTGCTTCCAAAATTTCATCAACCAAGCTGCCTCACAACCCTCCTGCAATGTGGGTATTCAGCACTTACTTGAATTCTGTATGCCAATAAATATCCTTTTAGCCTGAGTAACCCAGAGTTGTACTTTTGACAGTATCAACAAAACTAATACATTTGCACTTTTTAGTTTCTGAAAGATGCATCAATTATTTCCAAATTCTGTTTTTGTTGTTGTTGTTGCTCCTTCTGGATTCGAGTTCTTTCTGGAATATCTGTTTAGCACCTAGCATGTTTCAGACAAAACTGTAACTAAGATGAGGTGATTGAGATAGCTCCAGGCTACTGAAATTTAGATTTGAATATCTATGAATTGAGAGGATCTTGGAAAAAATGGTGAAGCTCTAAAACTGCAGGGGAAAACTCTTTGTGGTGTTATCAGTCAAACATAAAGTGAAGGATGTCACATCATGCTGTCACTTAATTTTGATAGAAAAATATTGGCAAAAATATGACTTATTTTTATCCTAAGATTTATTACAGAATTGTTAGTATAATCAAAATATTAAATACAGCAAATATAAAAAAATAACAAAGTAGTACAAAAAGCCTCTCCCTTCCAAATTTCCTCTTTTGAACTATCATGATGCTCCAAATTTCAACTATTATTTTATTTATTTGGGTTTGTAAGCCCTTTTTAAAGGGTAAAAAAATAAGACTTAGCTTTTACTCCTTTAGCAGATATTAATTACCCAGTTGGTATAGACAGGAAATCTCTATAGAATGAGAACAATGAATAACGTTTGGATATGTTAGAGAAATAAAGAAAGGAAATTTCTGAGCTGTGGAGTACTATCTTGAGAGTTTAGTCCTGGTTGTGGACACTCAGTGACTAATAAAATGGCAACATAAATGCATTTGGTGTTCTCTCTTAATATCTAATACATTTGCATTGTCCATTTTAATGTATGTGTATATATACACACACATGTATGTATTTGTTTTGGTTATAGAGGACAAAAAAGAAAATTAATGAAAACAGGTAATTAACCATTACCTCTTTATGAGTTTGTCACTTTTGGCAGCATTAAGAGGTAGCAGAAAAGTAAAGGAAATGCTTTAAAAATGACCTGGTATAATAATAAAAATAGATGATATTTGCGGAATGCTTAATAAGTACTTGCCACTGTGACAACATGCACTATGAGTGAATGGGTTTATGTTTTCATAGCCATTCAGGGATGTAGGTTCCTTCCTTCATGTGGTTCTCTACGTTCTCAGAGTCCTTGGATGAAAATAAAGGGCAATAATGAAAGACTTAACAGGAGGATTTTATAGATCAAACCTAGAAGTGGCATATGCTACTTCTGTTCCTATTCCATTGACCATACCTAACTGCTCAAGAGCCTGAGAAATTCAGTTTAGATTTTGGTGCATAATTAACCAGTCTCTGCCACAGGCTCATAGGTAACATCAAAGGAGTGAGAATTATCTTTAAGGATGCAAGGAGAGTGTCCAATTAGAATAAAAGGGATACAGGTTTCAATAATTAAGATGCTAAAGTGCTCAAATAGTAAGGGTATAGGATATGAGCAATACAATTTGTCAAGAGAACCTGGCATTAAAGTTCAGAGGAAACAAAATTTACACAAATCCTAGCAGGTTCTTATGTAAGGAGACTGAAAAGATAACTGGATAATAGAATTATTTTCAATATTTATTTCAATTATTTTCACTGGATATGTAAAATAATACAAACTCTTAGAGAATACAGTATTACTTTAGTTAATAAATGGGATAATAAGGTTATTTTAATAGTGATATTTTAATTAAAATTGTTTGGACTATAGACTGAAACATTTTAGGTATAAATTTATCCCTTGAATTTCAAGTAATTCTGAGGTAAAACAAATAGAATACAAACTAATATTCTAAAACATCTCTGTGTCTGTACCAAATATCTGTACCAAAACTTTCTGTATGGCACTAAATATTAGAAGTTACTGTGGAATTAGTAGGTTCCATATGCTCCTAAATAATTAGGCTTCTATATGCTCCTAAAATAGGCATTTCCATGTGTAATCTAGAATTAATTAATGAGGGATCCTTCCCTGAAGTCCCATACGTGCTCCAAATCATCTTTTGTTATTGTCCATAGGGAGTTGCTGTTTCTGGTTCCTCCCCACCTTAGGTAACTTGGATTCCAAATTAGATTAAAGGAAGGCTGGAAAAATGAGTGATTAAGAAAGTTTCAAATGTACAGTCTGACTAGTATTTGATATAAATAAAACAAAAAGAGGCTTCAAATCTCAAAACTTGTTACCCAGTCACATAACCATGTGTCTCTGAAACTCTGAGAGTCTAGAGTCACAATACCCAAGCCAGAAAGTCCAATACCAAATGATAACTTCTAATTTGCTTATGCAACTTATTAGCTATACTTAGCCACTTATTAGAAAGCTACTGAAGCTTTCTGAGTGTTATTTTACTCACTGGGTATGATAATAATAATATTTAAATTGTAGACATGTGTAGATTAAGATAATTTATTTAAAAATGGCTGGTCTGGCATCAGATTCACAGAATTCACTATTTCCTTTTTTCTTCTCTTCCTCTGATAATTCCCTATTCATATAGTCACTCATTCATTTTTTTTTTCTATTCTCCCTCCCCTATTTCCTGCTTTCTCAATGGAGACCTTCATGAAATGGGCCCATCAGTATATAGGCATGTAAAAATGCAGTTATGGCTTCCATCTTAAAACAAAAAAAAAAACTTTCTTGACCTAGTTCCCTCTCCAGCTAGCATTCTTATCTCCACTCATTTAAAGCAAAACTTAAAAGTCTTGTCTTTACTAGCTATATTCAATATTTTTCCTCCCATTCTCTCTTGATCTTATACCTACCTATTTTTATTTCAACCACCTGGCTGAAACTGTTCTTCATGCAATCACCAGTGACCTGGCAGCTAAATAGAAAATAACAAGTATTGGTGAGCATGAGAGGAAATTAAAACCCTTATTCACTTTTGGGGAGATTGTAAAATGGCACACCACTATGGAAAACAGTATAGAATTTCCACAAAAAAAATAAAAATAGGACTAACAAATGATCCAGCAATCCCACTTCTGGCCCCAAATTGAAAACTCTTGAGGAGCTATTTGCATGTCCACAATCATAGCATCAGTGTTTACAATAACCAAGAGTTGGAAGCAACCCAAATGTCCATTATGAGGTAAATAAAGAGACAAAATATGGTTAACACATACAATGGAAAATTATTTATCTTTTAAAAGGAAAAAAAATCTGCCACATGCAACAACCTGAGTGAAATGAGTACATAATGCTAACAGAAATAAGTCAGTCACAAAAAGATAAATCTATATGACTCTACTTTGTATGAGGCATCTCAAGTAGTCAAACTCAAAGAAACAGAAAGTACAATGGTGGTTATCAGGGTCTGGAGGGAGGGAGAAAAAAGGAAGTTATTGTTTAAGGAGTATAAATTCAGATTTGCAAGATGAAAAAGTTCTGGAGATCTGTTTCACAACAATGTGAGTATATTTAACACCATTGAACTATATATTTAAAAATGGATAAGACAGTAAATTCTTATGTATTTTTTTACTACAATAAGAAACTATGGATGTTGTCCTTCAGTTCCCTTTCCTATTCCACATCTATTTTTTCAACAAAACCTGTTGGCTCTACCCTTAGAATATGTTTATTTCAACCAGTTTTGACAACCATCAAGCCAACATTTCTGACCTAGATATTTTTTCTATAGCTTTGAAATTGGTCCCTTACTCCCTCATTTGACACTTTTACAGTCTATTCCTTGTACATAGTTGAATGGTATTAAAATCAAAGAGAATATCACTTTTCTGCACAAAATTATTCAATGAATGGCTTTTAACTAAGAATAAATTATGAGCTTTTATTATGTTCTTCAAAGCTTAACATGATCTGATCCCCTGTTCTCTCTCTAATTGGATCTCTTTCTTCTTTTTTATTCAACTATCTTTAGTCACGTTGGCATCCTTGTTTCTCCCCAGATATATATTTGTATCTCCAAACTTAGTGTCTTTTTATTGAGTATGCCTTATGTCTGCAATACTCTTCCCCCAACTATCTATTAGGTTAACTTCTCTACCTCTGAAAGATATTTGTTCAAATTTTATCTTTTCAAAGAAATTTTTTTCTCATGGCTTAATTTATAATTGGAATATAATTGCCTTCATCCTCACAACTCCTGATTTCCCTTAATCTGTTCTATTTTTAACATGGTACACATCTTTTTCTAACATAAAATATAAGTTGAAATATATCTTTCATCACCTTAACAATCTGATGGCTTCCCATCTTATGCAGATAACAAGACATATTCCATAATATGGTCTTCAAATCCCTATATGATTTAGCCTTCTATTATCATTCTAATCTTATTTTATAGTACTATCATTTTTCACCCTCCCTTAATCTCTGCTACCTAGCCACTCAAGTTTTTTTTTTTTTAATTATTCTTCACGCCTGCTTTTCATGCACTTGTATATGTTGTTCCTCTCTCTGGAAATCTCTTTCCTCAGCTGTACTGTATATTATAATCATCAGGTCTTGACTCAAATGCCACCTTCTTTAACCTTCCTCAGGTTCTTCCCCCAATCTATAATTTTAGGTACACAAATATTTCATATCATGTGCTCCCTGGCTTTATTTATTTCCCTTATTACTTATTACCATTTAATATAATATATATTTTGCCTTTATTATTTTCTGCTTCCTTCATTAAAATGTAAACTTCATGATGTCATGCATTTTTGTCCTTTTTCTTCATTAATAAAACCTCATACTTAGATTTTTAGGTGCAAAATAAATATTAATTGAATAAAATCATACCCTATTATATTATTACAAACAACTGGCATTTTGTATCTCATGTAAACAAAAGATAGTATGTCTTCACTGAAAACACCTAGATATTTTAAAATTTTATACTGTTATCTCTGGCCTAACGTGTCATAGGGAATAGAAATACCTTCCTTAAACCAAAATGGAAGATATCACTGTACAGGACATTTTTGTATAAGATTTTTTGAGCTATATTAAATTTCATTGTAGTTGCTTGCATTAAAATAAGAAAAAATATTTTCTTGTGATATCAATTCAATATTAGCCACTGCTGTACTTGCAAAGTAAATATATGTTAATTTCTTTCCACCAAAACAGACTGCAGATTAAGCAGCAATTACCATCCTGCATACCCTTTAAGTTAATGAACAAAGAATCTCAGGGAATATATAATTACTATGCACTGTGGATGCTTACCATTTATACCAAGAGTACAGAGAGAGAGAGAGAGAGAGAGAGAGAGGGAATTTGACTAATATAAATTTTTCCTTATAGATATTTTCTGCCAACAATTTAAGTGTATGAGACATGATTTGAAAGTAACAAGACTTTTTGTGTGTGTATGTGTGACTCTTAAATTAACCTACAGGCGGTTCCAAGAGTTGTTTAAAATGTTTTAAATAAAAGTTCTGGTAGGCTTTTTTAAGGTAAGCACTCAAACAAAAGAGCAATGCATGTAATACAAAATATCCTGTGCATGAAGTAAGAAAATTCTAACTTGTACAGATTCCTCCCTAACTGGACATGTGATCTTTTTATGGTACTTGATTTTTGTGGGCCTCTATTCCCTCAACATTGGATTAAATAATCTCTAAAATCCCTTCCATATGTAAAACCCATGAAACTTGTTTTTAAAATTATAACTCACATAACTGAAGATATTTAATTTGGATACAATTTCTTGAGTCTCTGAAAACATAGTCCATAATCCCTTTATTGCACAATTTTACCCTTAAGTGTGGCAACATTAAGTGTTTAGATATCTTAAAACACTGATTTTCTATTCATCAAAACAGAAAGACTCAATAAAACTAGGCATTGTGATTATATCACATTGGCAAGTAATAAGGTCAGATTTACCAATACATTACCACAGTTCTTTTCTATGTAACTGGTTACTGTGTAAGTAAAGTTTTTAAATTTAAAGATCATGACTAACATGAAGCATGTCTGGAGTTTTCCAAAAGATTCCCAAAATAGAGCTCATGTACCTAGTGCTATCACTTTCTTTATTTTCACTCTGTAGATGGATCAATTAAAGCAAACAATCATCAAACCTAAAAAGCAACATATGTAATGGGAGAAGATACTTACAAATGGCATATCTGATAAAGAGTCAGATATATAAAGATATATATAATGATAAATAAAGATAACAATATATAAAGAACTTACAAAACTCAACACCCAAAAAAAACAATCCAATTACCAGTGGGCAGAAGACTTGAATAGACATGAATAGACATATTTTCAAAGAAGGTAAGATTGCCAGAAGACATATGTAAAGATGTTTACCATCACTTATCATCAGGGGAATACAAGTCAAAACTACAATGAGATATCACCTGAACCATGACAGAATGGCTAAAATCAACACCACAAGAAACTACAGGTGTTAGCAAGAGTGTGGGGAAATGGGAATCCTCTTGCATCCCTTTTTGCAGTGGGAATGCAAACTGGTGCAGCCACTCTGGAAAAAAGTATGGAGTTTCCTTAAAAAGTTAAAAATAGAAATACCTTAGGACTAGCAATTGCACCACTAGGCATTTACCCAAAGAATACAAAAATACTAATTCAAAGGGATACATGCACACTGATGTTGATAGCAGCATTACCTACAATAGCCAAATTATGGAAACAACCCAACTGATTCATCCACTGATAAATGGATAAAGAAGTTGTGGTATATGTACACAATAGAATATTACTCAGCCATAAAACGAATGAAATCTTACCATTTGCAAGGACATGGATGGAGCTAGAGAGCATAACACAAAGTAAAATATGTCAGCCAGAGAAAGACAAATACCACATGATTTCACTCATATGTGGAACAAAAAAAAAAAATGAGTGAAGAGAAAAAAGTAAAGAGAAGCAAATCAAGAAATAGACACTCTATAGAGAACAAACTGATGGTTACCAGAGGAGGAAGAGATGGGTTAAATAGGTGATAGGGGTTAAAGAGTGCAGTTGTTGTGATGATCACCTGGTGTTGTATGGAAGTGTTGAACCACTATATTGTACACTTGAAACTAATGTTACACTGTATGTTAACTAACTGGAATTTAAATGAAAACTTTTAAAAAGGTAATCTCAAATTTGGAAAAAAAATCTGTCTTCTGAATAGGTGTTTACTTAAAATGAAAAAAAAATTTTTGTGAAGCTTTTCTAAATATTACATTTAGTTCTACCCTATGAATGTTTCCTGGATAGGTTATTATATTGTTATATAATCAAACTCAATCAGAAAACAATCTGCATGATGTACCTTAATATTTAAATAATTGTTTTGCTTTCCCTTATATATCAAATTTACCTGTAGACCACTAAATCATTCATTCTTTTAAAAATATTTGTTTACTTCTGATTTCTACTTGGAAAATACACAGCTGGAAAGAGCAGCACTTTCATCTTTACAACCAAAACAGCAAAACCAAACAGATTGTATATTCTTGATTTTCTTGAACCTATCAGAAAACTGACATTACAACCAAGTAACTCAAAATCTAAGGAAAGACAGGATAAGAGACAAGGAGAGATCAGATGCAAGCACGTCCTTATGTAAAGAAGGTGTAGCCAGACACTGTTAAGAGATGAAAGCAAAATTTCTAGTAAATAGTATAGTATCAAGAACAATTTCTTAGTTTTGATAAATGTTCTATGGATATATAAGATGTTAACACAAAAGGAAGTTTAGTGAATGGTTTAAACACAGGAACACCCTACTATTTTGTAAATCTACAAGTATCTCAAAATTAAAAAAAAATTAACTTAACGATTGTTGACAATAGGTAAAAGGTGACTATGGCTACAGAGAGAATATAATATGTCTGAGTGCACAAGTATAAAAGAATACACACTCACTGAAGGTTCTTCTCCATAGACATCATTGGACATTCAGAACAAATATGCCCAAAAAGATGCCCAAAAAGCACCCCTCATAGAACAAGTCTTGAGTGAAGAGAATATCAACAGGCAATCCTATCCAGATCTGTTTCTCCTATTTCACCTATGGAACAAAAACTGTGAGAGAAGGAAGGGCAGGAAAAAATATTACCCTTAAGGAACTGCTGAAAATGCAGTGCAGCTGGTAAATGGGAACAGGAAAAAACACACAAACAAACAAACAATAGGGAGGGCAAGAGTACTATATTTGGGGAGTGGAAAGAGTACCGAGAAGTCCGCATCTTTAAGAGCCAAGGACAGAGTTCTTGCCTAGGATAGAAGATTAATTAGAACAAAGGAGAACACTGTCATCATCAGGCTAACAAGAGTCAAGTAATAAACAATGTAATAATGATGAAAGTGTTGTAAAAGCCTGAAAGAAGACTCTTTCTGTGGCATATCCCAAGACGAAAACCTAAAGCTGTGGAGCAGATATTCATTAAAAAAAAAAAAAAAAAAAAAAAAAAACAACGTGGGCAGCTAGAACCCACTCTAAATACTAGATGAATTTGAGACCTGGAACACTTTGTTAATAATATTAACAACAGAGGCAAGAAACTCCAAATACTACTTCACTCTTGATTAGAATGACACACACACAAACACAACAAAACACACTAAAAGCCTGGTGTTAAAAAAGGTATGATAATTTCTAGATGAAAGAACTATTCACTTTAATCTCAACTATCTTACATAAAATATGAAGGTTTCAACATACAATTATGAGGTATATTTAAAAATCAGCATAAACAATCTTGAAACACTGCAAAAAAATCAATTAACAAGCAACATGTTGGGGCACCTGGGCTCAGTGGGTTAAACCTCTGCCTTCAGCTCAGGTCATGATCCCAGGGTCCTGGGATCGAGCCCTGCATCAGGCTCTCTGCTCAGCAGGGAGCCTGCCTCCACCTCTCTCTCTGCCTGCTTCTCTGCCTACTTATGACCCCTTTCTGTCAGATAAATAAATAAAATTTTAAAAAATCAGCATAAACAATTAATCTCGAAACACTGCAAAAAAAATCAATTAACAAGCAACATGTTGGGGCACCTGGGTGGCTCAGTGGTTAACCCGCTGCCTTCTCTTCTGGTCATGATCTCAGGGTGCTGGGATTGAGCCTTGCAACGGGCTCTCTGCTCAACAGGGAGCCTGCTTCCCCCTCTCTCTCTGCCTGCTTCTCTGCCTACTTATGATCTCTCTGTCAAATAAATAAATAAAATCTTAAAAAAATATATTGCTAGGAGACAAAGAGATCAATAGAACCACAATTAATATGAAACAAATGTTGGAACTATCTGAAAAAAATAACTATGATTAATATGTTTTCATGGTTAATAGGTTCTCATGGAAAACGTTGGCAATATTCAAAATCAGATAGCAAATTTCAGCAGAAGAATGGGAACTGTACAGTTTTTCATGTGTCTGTTAGCCATTTGTATGTCTTCTTTGGAGAACTGTCTGTTCATGTCTTCTGCCCATTTTTTGATGTGATTATCTGTTTTGTGTGTGTTGAGTTTGAGAAGTTCTTTATGGATCTTGGATATCAGCCCTTTGTCTGTACTGTCATTTGAGAATATCTTCTCCCATTCTGTGGGTTGCCTCTTTGTTTTGTTGACTATTTCCTTTGCTGTGCAGAGGCTTTTGATCTTGATGAAGTCCCAAAAGGAGAAGGGAGTTGGGGGAAATTGGAAGGGGAGGTGAATCATGAGAGACTATGGACTCTGAAAAACAATCTGAGGGGTTTGAAGGGGCAGGGGTTGGGAGGTTGTGGTTCCAGGTGGTGGGTATTATAGAGGGCATGGATTGCATGGAGCACTGGGTGTGGTGCAAAAATAATGAATACTGTTATACTGAAAATAAATAAAAAATAAATTAAAAAATTTAAAAAAGTTCATTTTCACTTTTGTTTCCTTTGCCTTTGGAGACCTATCTTGAAAGAAGTTGCTGTGGCAGATGTCAAAGAGTTTACTATCCATGTTCTCTAGGATTCTGATGAATTCCCACCTCACCTTGATGTCTTTTATCCATTTCGAGTTTATCTTTGTGTATTAGCCATCAAGAAGATTCAAATCAAAACCACACTGAGATGGGCGCCTAGGCGGCTCAGTGGATTAAAGCCTCTGCCTCTGGCTCAGGTCGTGATCTCAGGGTCTCTGCCTGCCTCTCTGTCTACTTGTGATCTCTATCTGTCAAATAAATAAATAACATCTTTAAAAAAAAACACTTTGAGATATCACCTTACATCAGTTAGAATGGCCAAAATTAACAAGACAGTAAACAACATGGGTTGGAGAGGATGTGGTGGGGATACAATTTGGTGCAGCCACTTTGGAAAAGAGTGTGGATATTCCTTAATAAATTAAAAATAGAGCTTCCCTATGACCCTGAAATTGCACTACTGGGTATTTACCCCAAAGATACAGATGTCGTGAAAAGAAGGGCCATCTGTACCCCAATGTTCATAGCAGTAATGGCCACAGTTGCCAAACTTTGGAAAGAACCAAGATGTCCTTCAGTAGATGAGTGGATAAAGAAGTGGCCCATATATACTCTCAAGTATCATTCTTCCATCAGAAAAGATGAATACCCAACTTTTGTAACAACATGGACAGGACTGGAAGAGATTATGCTAAGTGAAATAAGTTGAGCAGAGAGAATCAATTATCATATGGTTTCACTTACTTGTGGAGCATAAGGAATAACATGGAAGACATGGGGATATGGAGAGAAGGGAGTTTAGGGAAATTGGAGGGGGAGATGAAACATGAGACTGTGGACTCAGAGAAACAAACTGAGAGTCTTGGAGAGGAAGGGATGAGGGGTTGGGTGAGCCTGGTGGTGGGTATTATGGAGGGCACATATTGCATGAAACACTGGGTATTCACTGCATAAGCAATGAATTCTGGTACATTGAAAATATTTTTTTAAAAGAATGGGAACTCTTCAAAAGAATAAATTAAAATGTTAAAAATGAAAAACAGCAAATTTTATACAGAATTCCTTTGATGGATACACCAGTAGATTGGACACAGCCAGGGAAAGAACCAATGAACTTGAAGATATGTCCATAGAAATTATCCAAACAGAAGCACAAAGAGGTAATGGTTAAAAATGAAAATAACAGAGCAATCAATTTTGAAAGACAATATGAAACCATCTGTCATATGTGCAACTGGAATCCTAAAAGAAGACAGAACAGGGAAAGAGAAATGTTTGGAGAAATATTGGATTTGTTGCTCTTATTCCTTTCACCCAGACTTATACTTTGAGGAATGCTATCTCAGGATCTCACCAATCTTTGTTTTGAATGTCCAATGGCATCCTTGGAGAAGGGCCATAAGTGTGTACAAAAATAGCACAGAAGATAGGATAAAATAATTTGGAATATAAACCATATAGCATACCTGAAATAGTATATTATTTAAGGGTAGTCTCTAATTAAAGATGTATATTTAAAATTCTAGAGTAACCACTCTTTTTAATACAGAATAAGTAAATAATGAAGATAAAATGGAATCATCAAAATGCTCAAATAATCCAAATAAAGGCAAAAAAAAGAGGAAAAAAGAACAAGTAGAATAAAAACTGTTAGCAGGATGACTGATTTTAATTAAACCACATTAATAATCACATTAAAGCTGAATTGTCTAAAGACATAAATTAAAAGATAGAGATAGCCATATTGGATAAAAATTCAAAACCAACATATATGCTGTCTATAAGAAAACCACTAGGTAGGTAAGTAGATGATAGATGATAGATGATAGATTAGATAGAAAGATTTAAAGAAAGAAACAAAAATGTACACAATCCAGATACTGGTCAAAAATAAAGTTGGAATAACACGGAAGACATGGGGAGATAGAGACGAAAAGGGAACTGGGGGAAATTGGAGGGGAAGACAAACCGTGAGAGACTGTGGACTCTGAGAAACAATCTGAGGGTTTTGGAGGGGTGGGAGTTGGGAGGTTGGGTAAGCCTGGTAGTGGGTATTATGGAGCCCACGTTTTACATGGAGAATTGGGTGTGGTACATACACAATGAATTCTGGAACACTAAAAAGAAATTTAAAAAATAAATATTTTTTTAAAAAGCTGGAATATCTTTATATCAGATAAAGTAGACTTCAGAATAAATTACCAGGGGAAAGAAGGATATTATATAATAATAAAGAGGCCACTTCTTCAAGAAGACATAACAATTTAAATGTGTATGCAACTAACAACGGAGCTTAAAAATACATGACGCAAAATATGAAATAACTCTAAGGGAAAAAATTTAATCTAGAATTATAGTTGGAGAGATCAACACTCTTCTTTCAGTAATTGATAGACCAAGAAAAAAATCAGTCGAAATAGAGAAGACCTGAAAAATACTATTAGCCAACTTGACCTAATGGACATTTATAGAACATTCAACCCAAAATTAGAATATATTTATTTCAAATTCACATGTAACAGTCAAAAAAATAGAGCATATTCTTGAACATAAACAATACTTAAAATTTTTAAAGAACAGAAATCATAGAATGCATGTTCTCTGATAATTAAATGAAATAGAAATCAATTGCAGGAAGATACCTGAAAAATCCCCAAATATATTGAAAATAAACAACACATTTCTAAATGACCATGTGTCAAAGAGGAAGTCTCAAGGGATGTTAACAAATTATTTGGAACAAAATAACAACAAAGTATAATTTGTGGGAATGCAACTAAAGCAGTACTTAGAAGGAAATCTGTAACATAAATAGTTATACTAAAGAAAAAAATTTCTAAATAAGTATATTAAAAACAAGTAAATAAAACATATTAAACGCAAAGCATGCAAAAGGAAATAATGAAGATCAGAAGTGAAACTGATGAAACTGAAAAAAATTCAAATGCAATAAAACCTAAAGCTAGTTCCTTGAAAAAAATTCAATAACATTCCCCTACTTACCAAGAAGAAAAGAAAAAAGAAACAAATTACCAATATCAGAAATTAGATAAAAGCATTACTGCAATATATACAAAGATTAAAATGGTAATAAAGATATACTAAGAACAATTTTATACCAGTAAATCTGACAAGATAGATGGAATGGAAAGATCCATTAAAAGACATATAATACCAAGTTAACATAAGTAGCATAGATATTTTTTTAGACCTATACTATTAAATAAATTGGATTTATAGTTTAAAGTTTTCTCACAAAGAAAATTAGAGACCCAGTAGAATTCTACCCAATAATTTAAAAATAATGCCAATTATAAGTGATTTTTTTGAGAAAATAGAAGGAAGACTACTTCTCAATTCATTTAATCAGACCAAAATTACCTTGGTAGCAAACTAGCCAAATACATTATAAGAAAAGAAAAATGCCAATTAATATCCCCAACAAACATAGATGGAAAAAATTTCAAGTTAATATTGAAAAGTAAATTTAGTAATATACAAAAAGGATAATAAATCCTGACAAATGTGAAGCTGGTTCAATACTTATAATCAATCAATACAAATGGCAGTTTTAACAGACTAAAGAAGAAAAACCATATCATCATCTCATTAGAGGCAGAGGGGAAAAAACATTTCACAAAATCCAACATTCTGTTCTGGTTTAGAAAAAAAAATCTCTACTTAACATAAGGGAGGTTAATTTAATCCAAGTGATATCAGCAAAATACTGACAGTTAACATCATATTAAATGTAGAAAAGGTGAAAGCTTTCCCCATAATATTGGGAATAAGAAAAAGAAGCTCACTCTCACCACTGATGTTCAACACCATATATCAAATACCTGCAGTGCAATAAGAAAAGGAATAAAGACATACAGATTGAGAAGGAAAAATATTTTCTCTACTTGCATATGGCATAATTGTTTACATTGAAAATCCCCCCAAAAGTGGACCCAAAATATGCTAGAACAAACAAGTGAGTTCAACAAGGCCTTAGGACAAAGATCAATATGCATAAAGTATATTCCCATGCAGTAGTAATCAACTTAGAAGTCAAAATTAATAAATCATGCTCATTAATAGTAGTGTTAAAGACAAAATGCTTTTCTATGAATCTCACAAGGTATATGCATTATCTGTATGCTAAAAACTACAAAAGACTTTTTGTTGCAACTGCAATACTCGTATATCCTGGCAGGAATGCAAATGATATAGTCACTCTGAGGGGTAATTTGGCAGTTTCTAATAAAGTTAATCATATATTTACCATATTAACTAGCCAACCCACTCCTTAGCATTTATCCAAGATAAACGAAAACTTATGTTTACACAAAATTTGTATGTAATTTTTATAACTCTTTTATTAATATTTGCCAAAAAAAAACTAGAAACAACTCAATTGTTTCAAATTTTGAGTAGATATCCAAATTGTCATACAGCCATACAATGAAATACTATTCAGCAATTACAGAGGAATAAATTATTAATACATACAACAGCACCAGTGACTCTCATATACATTTTGCATAGTGAAAGAATTCAGTCAAAAGGTTACATATTCAATGATTCCATTTATCATTTTAAAAAAAATAATCTTATGCTGATGGAGCACAGATCAGTAGCAGCCATGGTTTGGAGTTGGGAGCCTAGTTAATTATGAAGTGTTGCACAAGGGAATTTGGGGGTGAGATAGACTCTTTTAATTGGATATTGTAAAAGCTAAAGACAATAACAACTGTTATGTGTGATTTTTTTTTTCCCTCACAGAGGTATCAGTGAGTAATTAGGGACCTTCTTGCAACTATACTGTGGAGGAAAAAATGAATAAATACGTTATAGATAACAAGAGTATCAAAAAGAAGTTACAATAAGATGAAAGGCTAGAATAAAAACTTTGGTGCTGAAGTGGAGTCAAAGGTGGGTTCAATAAGAGCAGGTAGACAGATGACAGATTAGATGATGACAGATGATGATAGATATAGATAGATTATAGATACATACATGAAAGATGATAGATGATAAATAGATGATAGGAAGATGACTGATAGATAATAAACTCTGAGATAAAGATATCATGTACATTGGTGACTATGCATACACACATTTTTCTCTTAAATCCTACATTTTAGCTGGGATGAATCGACAATAAACATACAATTTATTCTCTCAAATAGTAATAAATGTAATGGAGAAAGCAGATAGATTTACTGAATACAGGAATGTGTGTGCATTGGTATTTTATACATATAGCTATCATATGTGTATATGATATATATTATACCTGATATATAATATATAGTAGTAATATATACAGCATAATATATTATAATTATATAATTTATATCTATTCCACAGATGCTGTCTGAAAATTTTTCTCTGACAAGGGGACATTTGAGCAGAGACATGAATAAAATGAGAGGGAGCATCATACAACTATTTGAGGGCAGAATATTTTTAGCAATGGAAGAAGTGAGTGCAAACGTTGTGAGACAAAAGCATGATTGGCGTGTTATTGTGAATAATCCACATAGGGAATCAAAGGGAATCAAAGCCTTGTTAATTTTTTTCACTTTTTTTTCTTTTTTTAAATTTATTTTCAGTATAACAGTATTCATTATTTTTTCACCACACCCAGTGCTCCATGCAAGCTGTGCCCTCTATAATACCCACCACCTGGTACCCCTACCTCCCACCCCCCCGCCACTTCAAACCCCTCAGATTGTTTTTCAGAGTCCATAGTCTCTCATGGTTCACCTCCCCTTCCAATTTACCCAAATTCCCTACTCCTCTCTAACGCCCCTTGTCCTCCATGCTATTTGTTATGCTCCACAAATAAGTGAAACCATATGATAATTGACTCTCTCTGCTTGACTTATTTCACTCAGCATAATCTCTTCCCGTCCTGTCCATGTTGCTACAACAGTTGGGTATTCATCCTTTCTGATGGAGGCATAATACTCCATAGTGTATATGGACCACATCTTCCTTATCCATTCATCCGTTGAAGGGCATCTTGGTTCTTTCCATAGTTTGGCGACCGTGGCCATTGCTGCTATAAACATTGGGGTACAGATGGCCCTTCTTTTCACGACATCTGTATCTTTGGGGTAAATACCCAGGAGTGCAATTGCAGGGTCATAGGGAAGTTCTATTTTTAATTTCTTGAGGAATCTCCACACTGTTCTCCAAAGAGACTGCACCAACTTGCATTCCCACCAACAGTGTAAGAGGGTTCCCCTTTCTCCACATCCCCTCCAACACATGTTGTTTCCTGTTTTGTTAATTTTGGCCATTCTAACTGGTATAAGGTGATATCTCAGTGTGGTTTTAATTTGAATCTCCCTGAGGGCTAGTGATGATGAAAATTTTTTCATGAGTCTGATAGCCATTTGTATGTCTTGATTGGAGAAGTGTCTGTTTTCACTTTTCAACAAAACCCTTTTCTAAATTTTAACATTATGACAGGCCCAAATATTAACACAAGTTGGTGAGAAAAGTTTTAAAGCTTTATTTGAGAAGGGTAATATTTCACATTCTGATGCATTATTCATTTTCAGAATACCTTACCACACAGTTCCCTTAGATAATAATATCCCCATTCCTCCCTTAATTCTTCATTTTCATTAGGATTCTGTGAGATTTTTTAAGTGTTTTAAGAAATTTTCCCGAGCACTTGAATGAAATCTGCCTATAAAATTGTTATTGCCTTTATGAATTATTAAAGACTTACCTACTAAATAACTTCCATGTATGTGTTATTGTCTGTTTTTCCACTGTTGTGACTTTTTCAGGTGATAGATAATCCTCTTTCTACTTTGTAAATATCTCTACTATACAATGTTTTTTTTTCTAGACATGCAAAATGTTAATATCAGTAATCTGGGAGTTGTAACCAGCTGTTCTGATAACTATCTTATCTTCTGACTAGAGCATAAAAGCCAAAGAATAATCAATTCATGTCTAAAATTTTGATTGAGTGTGTAGAAGTATATGTGTTTAAATAGGTTGGCATTCCACAGCCATCAATCAAAGCCAAATATGTCACGAAGAAATTTCCAGTGTAGGTGTAGTTCAATGACCACATTTTTCTACAAGTAAATCATTTCTTTCGCTGGACATGAAGGATACTTACTTTTATTTTATAGAACTAGCATAGTTTGTACTTTATTAATGCATATTGCCAAGCCAAGGTAGTTTGAAAAAGCACCAGTTAAAAACATTTATCAGTTCTGGGGCACCTGGGTGGCTCAGTGGGTTAAGGCCTCTGCCTTTGGTTCGGGTCATGATCCCAGGGTTCTGGGATCGAGCCCCACATCGGGCTCTCTGCTCAGCAGGAAGCTTGCTTCCCTTCCTCTCTCTCTGTTTGCCTCCCTGTCTTGTGATCTCTGTCTGTCAAATAAATAAGTGAAAATCTTTAAAAAAAATTTATCAGTTCTGATGAAAAACAATAGCTACTTGTTACACCGAGGGCTTTTGCTTGCTTTTTTTTTTTTTTTTTCCCAATTTATTTATTTTCAGAAAAACAGTATTCATTATTTTTTCACCACACCCAGTGCTCCATGCAAGCTGTGCCCTCTATAATACCCACCACCTGGTTCCCCCAACCTCCCATCCCCCCGCCACTTCAAACCCCTCAGACTGTTTTTCAGAGTCCATAGTCTCTCATGGTTCACCTCCCCTTCCAATTTACCCAAATTCCCTACTACTCTCTAACACCCCTTGTCCTCCATGCTATTGGTTATGCTCCACAAATGAGTGAAACCATATGATAATTGACTCTCTCTGCTTGACTGATTTCACTCAGCATAATCTCTTCCAGTCCCGTCCATGTTGTTACAAAAGTTGGATATTCGTCCTTTCTGATGGAGGCATAATACTCCATAGTGTATATGGACCACATCTTCCTTATCCATTCGTCCGTTGAAGGGCATCTTGGTTCTTTCCATAGTTTGGCGACTGTGGCCATTGCTGCTATAAACATTGGGGTACAGATGGCCCTTCTTTTCACGACATCTGTATCTTTGGGGTAAATACCCAGGAGTGCAATTGCAGGGTCGTAGGGAAGCTCTATTTTTAATTTCTTGAGGAATCTCCACACTGTTCTCCAAAGAGGCTGCACCAACTTGCATTCCCACCAACAGTGTAAGAGGGTTCCCCTTTCTCCACATCCTCTCCAACACATGTTGTTTCCTGTTTTGTTAATTTTGGCCATTCTAACTGGTGTAAGGTGATATCTCAATGTGGTTTTAATTTGAATCTCCCTGAGGGCTAATGATGATGAGCATTTTTTCATGTGTCTGATAGCCATTTGTATTTCTTGATTGGAGAAGTGTCTGTTCATATCTTCTGCCCATTTTTTGATGTGTTTGTCTGTTTCGTGTGGGTTGAGTTTGAGGAGTTCATTATAGATCCTGGATATCAACCTTTTGTCTGTACTGTCATTTGCAAATATCTTCTCCCATTCCGTGGGTTGCCTCTTTGTTTTTTTGACTGTTTCCTTTGCTGTGCAGAAGCTTTTGATTTTGATGAAGTCCCAGAAGTCTATTTTCGCTTTTGTTTCCTTTGCCTTTGGAGACGTATCTTGAAAGAAGTTGCTGTGGCTGATATCGAAGAGATTACTGCCTATGTTCTCCTCTAAGATTCTGATAGATTCCTGTCTCACGTTGAGGTCTTTTATCCATTTTGAGTTGATCTTTGTGTACGGTGTAAGAGAATGGTCGAGTTTCATTCTTCTACATATAGCTGTCCAGCTTTCCCAGCACCATTTATTGAAGAGACTGTCTTTTTTCCACTGTATATTTTTTCCTGTTTTGTCGAAGATTAATTGACCATAGAGTTGAGGGTCCATATCAGGGCTCTCTACTCTGTTCCACTGGTCTATGTGTCTGTTTTTATGCCAGTACCATGCTGTCTTGGTGATCACAGCTTTGTAATAAAGCTTGAAATCAGGTAAGGTGATGCCGCCAGCTTTATTTTTGTTTTTCAACGTTTCCTTAGCGATTCGGGGTCTCTTCTGATTCCATACAAATTTTTGGATTATTTGCTCCAGCTCTTTGAAGAATGCCGGTGGAATTTTGATCGGAATGGCATTAAAAGTATAGATTGCTCTAGGCAGTATAGACATTTTAACGATGTTTATTCTTCCGATCCAAGAGCATGGAATGGTCTTCCATCTTTTTGTGTCTTCTTCAATTTCTTTCATGAGTGTTCTATAGTTCCTCAAGTATAGATCCTTTACCTCTTTAGTTAGGTTTATTCCCAGGTATCTTATGGTTCTTGGTGCTATAGTAAATGGAATCGATTCTCTAATTTCCCTTTCTGTATTTTCCTTGTTAGTGTATAAGAAAGCCACTGATTTCTGCACATTGACTTTGTATCCTGCCACGCTGCTGAATTGCTGTATGAGTTCTAGTAGTTTGGGGGTGGAGTCTTTTGGGTTTTCCATATAAAGAATCATGTCATCTGCGAAGAGAGAGAGTTTGACTTCTTCATTACCAATTTGGATACCTTTTATTTCTCTCTGTTGTCTGATTGCTGTTGCTAGGACTTCTAATACTATGTTGAACAAGAGTGGTGAAAGTGGGCATCCTTGTCTTGTTCCTGATCTCAACGGAAGGCTGCAAGCTTTTTCCCATTGAGGATGATATTTGCTGTGGGTCTTTCATAGATAGATTTGATGAGGTTCAGGAATGTTCCCTCTATCCCTATACTTTGAAGCGTTTTAATCAGGAACGGATGTTGGATTTTGTCAAATGCTTTTTCTGCATCAATTGAGAGGACCATGTGGTTCTTCTCTCTTCTCATATTAATTTGTTGTATCACATTGATTGATTTACGAATGTTGAACCATCCTTGTAGCCCAGGGATGAATCCCACCTGATCATGGTGGATAATCTTTTTAATGTGTTGTTGGATCCTGTTGGCTAGGATCTTGTTGAGAATCTTAGCATCCATATTCATCAGTGATATTGGTCTGAAATTCTCCTTTTTGGTATGGTCCTTGCCTGGTTTGGGGATCAGGGTAATGCTGGCTTCATAGAAAGAGTCTGGAAGTTTTCCTTCTGCTTCAATTTTTTGAAACAGCTTCAGGAGAATAGGTGTTATTTCTTCTTGGAAGGTTTGGTAGAATTCCCCAGGGAATCCGTCAAGTCCTGGGCTCTTGTTTTTTGGGAGATTTTTGATCACTGCTTCAATCTCGTTATTAGATATCGGTCTATTCAGGTTGTCGATTTCTTCCTGGTTCAATTTTGGTAGTTTATATTTTTCCAGGAATGCATCCATTTCATCTAGGTTGCTAAGCTTATTGGCATATAACTGTTCGTAGTAACTTCTGATGATTGTTTCTACTTCCTTGGTGTTAGTTGTGATCTCTCCCCTTTCATTCATAATTTTATGAATTTGGGATTTCTCTCTTTTCTTTTGGATTAGTGTAGCCAGTGGCTTATCGATCTTATTGATTCTTTCAAAAAACCAGCTTCTAGTTTCATTGATACGTTCTACTGTATCTCTGGTTTCTCCCTCATTGATCTCAGCTCTAATCTTGATGATTTCCCTTCTTATGTGTGGAGTTGGTTTGATTTGTTGTTGATCCTCCAGTTCTTTAAAGTGTAAAGACAGCTGGTGTGTTCTGGATTTTTCAATTTTTTTGAGCAAGGCTTGGATGGCTATATATTTTCCCCTTAGGACCGCCTTTGCTGTATCCCATAGGTTTTGGACCGAAGTGTCTTCATTCTCATTGGTTTCCATGAATTGTTTCAGTTCTTCTTTGATCTCCTGGTTGATCCAAGCATTCTTAAGCAAGGTGGTCTTTAGCTTCCAGGTGTTTGAGTTCCTTCGGAACTTTTCCTTGTGATTGAGCTCCAGTTTCAAAGCATTGTGATTTGAGAATATGCAGGGAATAATCTCAGTCTTTTGGTATCGGCTGAGTCCTGATTTGTGACCCAGTATGTGGTCTATTCTGGAGAAGGTTCCGTGTGCACTTGAGAAGAATGGGTATTCTGCTGTTTTAGGGTGGAATGTTCTGTATATATCTATGAGGTCCATCTGGTCCAATGTGTCGTTCAATGCTCTTGTTTCTTTATTGATTTTCTGCTTCGATGATCTGTCTAATTCTGAAAGAGGCGTGTTAAGATCACCTACGATTAGTGTATTCATATCAATATGACTCTTTATCTTGATTAACAGTTTTCTTAAGTAATTGGCTGCTCCCATATTGGGAGCATAGATATTTACAATTGTTAGATCATCTTGGTGGATAGTCCCTTTAAGGATTATGTAGTGTCCTTCTGTATCTCTGACTACAGTCTTTAGTTTGAAGTCTAATTTATCTGATATGAGAATCGCTACCCCCAGCCTTCTTTTGAGTCCCATTGGCATGAAAGATGCTTCTCCACCCCTTCACTTTCAGTCTGCGTGTATCTTTAGGTTCAAAATGGGTCTCTTGTAGACAGCATATGGATGGGTCCTGTCGTTTTATCCAATCTGCAACCCTGTGCCGTTTTATGGGTGCATTGAGGCCATTCACATTGAGAGTGATTATTGATAGATACGTTTTTATTGACATCGAGTTACCTTTGAAGTCTTTCTTTCTGTAGACTGTCTCTATATTTCTGTTCAATGCTATTCTTGGGATTTTTCCTCTTTTATAGAACCCCCCTTAATATTTCCTGCAGTATCGGCTTGGTGGTTGCATAGTCTTTTAAGTCTTGCCGGTCTTGGAAACTCTTTATCTCTCCATCCATTTTGAATGTCAGTCTTGCTGGATAAAGTATTCTTGGCTGCATGTTCTTCTCATTTAGTGCCCTGAATATATCTTGCCAGCCTCTTCTGGCTTGCCAGGTCTCTGTGGACAGGTCTGACGTTATTCTGATGGGCTTCCCTCTGTAAGTAAGGAGCCTCTTTGCCCTGGCAGCTTTCAAGAGATTATACCTACAATTATAATTTCTCAATTTGACTATCAGGTGTCGTGATGTTTTTTTGGAGTGTATAATCTTGGGTGGAGACCGTTCAGCCTCTAGTACATGAACGCTGGTTTCATTCGCGAGATTCGGAAAGTTTTCATGAAGGACTTGTTCCACGACATCTTCTAGACTTCTTTCTTTCTCCTCCCCTTCAGGAATTCCAATAATTCTGACGTTGGAACGCTTCATGGCATCACTTATTTCCCTAATTCTCCTTTCGTGGGATCTAAGCTGTTTGTTCCAGGCTTCCTCCTGATCCTTTCTCTCTATCTGTTTGTCTTCCAGATCACTAATTCTATCTTCTGTCTCAGTTACCCTAGCTTTGAGAGAGTTTAGATTGGATTGGAACTCATTGAGAGCATTGTGGACCTCCTCCCTGGTAGCTTTAAGCTCCGCCCTAACATTGTGAACATCCTGTCTGGTCGCTTTCAGTTCGGCTCTAATCAATTCTGTTTGGTCATCCATGGCTTTCTCCAACCTAGCTATTGCCTGGATAATTGTTAGCCTGAATTCTCTTTCCGACATATTGTCTATGTTGATAGCCGTTAGCTCTGTTGCGGAAGGTCCATCCTCTGTATTTTTCTTCTGTTGGGCATTCCTCCTCCTAGTCATTTTGGTGGGAGAAGACTGAACAGATGTAGCTGGATGTATCAACTCTGGTGCAGTCAAGGTGCACCCTGGAACACTTCCTGATCTCCGTCTCAGAAGCCTCAGTCTGGGTGCAGAAGCTGAATAAATTCCCCCTTGGACGCTGGCAGTGCAGGTTCCAAGTTAAAGACCCTGGGGGCGCAGGATCTTTTGCTCGTCCCCAAAGCCAAGGCAGTGGCGGCTGTCTGGGAGCTCCTGACCGCCAGAGAGGTTCCAAGCAGCGATCGCACACTGAGATTTTGCCGCTGGCCGGGGCTGGGAGTGCCCGGCTTGCGCGCACCTCTTTTCAGAGGCGGCTGTGGGTCGGGCGCGCGTCTGGGGCACTGAGAACGGGGCGCTGGTCCGTAAGCCGCAGGCTGGGCTTTTGCGCGCCTCTGTCCGGGGAAGAGTTTCGCGGGCGCGCGGCTTAGACTTTGAAACAATGGCCCGGGTCAAGAAGCGCCCCAGGGCCCTAGAAACCCAGGAGAGCTGGAGCGACGTGCACGCGCATCTCAAGCTTTGTGGTAGGGCTAGCGCGCGTTCTGCAGACCGGCGCAGCTCCCATCCCCTCACAGGAGCCGGAACCCCCGCGCTCTGGGGCACGCTGGCGGCTTAGGGACCAGGAGCCGGTTTCTCCGCCGCACTCTCTCTGCCTCCGCGCCGGGGAGGCCGTCTGGGACCGGGGACTCAAGCCCCTGTCCCTAGCCGCCCCGATTCCCACAATTTGCCCCCGCGATCCTTTGCTCTTTTGGAGTGCTTTCAACCAGTCTCCGAGTTAATGCTGGTCCCCAGACGCAGGGCACTCTCGCTCGTATCGGGGTATTACTTTCCCACCGGTCGCCTCTGGTGGCTCCCTCCCCCTTTTGTTTATCTTCCGATCTCAGTCCGCTGTTCCCATTCCGCTTTACCTGCTCACTGGCGTCTTCTGCCCCTGTAGAGATCCAGACGTGTATAATTCTGATCTCAGGCTGATTTCATGGGTGATCAGAGTTCTTTGGTAGGTAATCAGCTCACTTTGGGGTACCAGCTGAAAAGACGCCTCTTCCTAGTACCCCGCCATCTTGTCCCCCCTTTTGCTTGCTTTTAAAATGTTAAATTCATCTCTTGGATTATGAGTTACCCTTGAATTTGGAAAATATAGAATATATTCCATATAGAATATAGGCACTTTCTTAACTCAATATGAAATTACCATTCACTTCTGCTCTTTTACTAAATGTCCTATATAAAATTGATGCACACAAATGGCTGAATCACATAGTGTGTCTGACAAAACATGGATAACCATACCACATAATATACCGATAAGATATACTGATATTAAGTCTGTTAACAATGCTTATCTACTCACTCCCAACCAAGGACCCAAATTAGTACATTTTTGTATTTTTATATTCCTAGTTTTTAGGCCATTGTACCTTATTGTTTTACTTACTTTTGACATTAGGCATCTTTTAGAGAATGTTATCCCAGTGACTTTTCAGAGGACAATAGAAATTTAAAAATGAAATAAAATAAGAACATCACACAAAGTTTCTGTTAACATCATAAATCTGGGAAGAACAGATAAAATTCATTATAAAGTTTGTCATTATGTGGAACTACTTTATGATTTTAATAATCCAAATGTTTCCCATATTCTCCTACCTTTTCATATTTCATGCAAAACTATCTAGTATATAGATTCAATTATTGAGATTATAAATCCATTTTCTAAATGCCTCATTGTTGACATGAATTTTTAAATTATTCAATTTCTTAAAAATTAAACAAAACCTCAGCAAGTAGCTTCACTGCATGAACTAAGTGTCCTGTAGGATAAAAGACATTCCTTTTGTTTATAACACTTTTTTTTCCCATTATCACAAAGGCAATGTGAAAAATGCATTTGAGGTAAAAGAAATAGCATATCTTAGCACTGTGGCTTAAGTAGATTTCCTATTCATTAAACAGATAAATGAAGACAGTACAATGTGTTATAAAGAGTGTTATTTCAACTGCTACTATATTACTTTGTGATACCCTCCACAGGAAATAGTCTATCACCAATACTCACCATCAAATCCAGTTTCCAGCTGTGCAGTTGTACCACTTCTGTTCATTTAAATGTGGATTGTTTTCATTGTTTTTTTTTGCTTTAGTATGTTAAAAATGCCATGCAAATATTTCTCAGAGTTCTATTTCCTTATGCAGCCACAATTTAAAAATACATAAACCAGAGAATATTATATGATTAACATGAGGTAAACTTAAAATACATAAAATGAACCCATTGCTCCAACTTGTTTCATTTTACAAAAATATTGTATACATTGTTAGTATATCCTTCTGCTTTCTGTGATTTATTTCTTGATCCTAAACTGTCACTTGTTCTCAGTTATTACTCTATATTCCTAGTATACATTTGTTTTTACATAGCTACTTATGCAATTCCTAAAGTGGCTAATCCAAATAATGTTCATTTAGTTAAATCCTTTATCCTCCTTCTATCTCTTACTCTCCGCCTTCTTCACAGAGAAAAGTGATGCTGTCATGAATAGATTCCTTCAGTTATTTTATGTACATCTTATATAGTTGCTTTTAATAGCATCCATTCTTTCTCATTTTGTTTTCTTTCAGTTTTCATTTATTCTATTAAAGGTGACACTTCAACATGTACAGCAGATTCCCTTACCCTCAGTCTCTTCCAGGGCCTAGTTCTATTAGTAATGTTCACTTTCTTCTGTATGTTCAAATTATGTTCAGCTACTCCCTGGTTTCCAAGCCTCTTCTCTTCTCCTGACAGGCTATATTCTTCAGAATCATTCCACTTGCCAGAATCAACAATATGATTCCAAGGAATTAAACCCAGACCAGCAGTAAAGGCATAACATGGCCTATTGTCTAAAGTAGTAGCTGAGGAATTAGAGGGTTCTGTTGAGTAACTAGTCAGAGTGAAGAAGGTGGTGGGGAACTGCTGACCAAAACAAAACAAAACAAATAAACAAATAACAAAACAAAATAAACAAACAAAAAATACCAAGAGATCATGCCAGGCTATAAAAATACTAAGAATATGTTTGAGTAGAATATTGGTGCCAGACAGAAAGAAAATCAAATGTTAAAGGAACCAGAACTAGATAAAGAACCAGCCTGCCATAGGATGAAGACCAAGATTGAACAAAACAAAAATTGTAGTACAAAACCTAGCTTAAGTGAGAATAAAAGGGACTTGAGGTCGTTAAGCAGTAACAAAGCTGTTTGGCAAACAAAAACTAATTATCTGAGATGAGGGTCTCCTTTTGTGAGAGCTGAGGGCTAGAAATTTGCCTAAAAGTGCTCTTAAAATATCCTCACTGTCTGGATCAGGAACTGAAAGTGAAAACTAAGAGCTTTTTCTAATATTCTTTCCTTAATCAAAATTGTCATTTCTTCTGTGTCATTGATGTTTCAGAAGAACTCAAATTAATTAACTTTAGGGTAAATACTGAAATGAGGTACTTTGAAAGAAGGCTAACTGCAACATTATATCTCACAGATCTACTATACATACAAAAAAATCAGTCCTGGTTGTAATTATCATATATCACTGTGGTAGTTTGTATTGTGTGCTCAAAATAATCTCTGTCACACTCTATAAGGCCCCATCCCGTATCTCTCCTGGTTTGTTCTGGTGTTAAGATTTTCATTCTGACTACAGTGTTGTCAAGTTTATGCACGTGATTTGCTTAGGCTAATAGAATGTGAGTGGAAGGAATATAGGCCCCATCCAAGCAGAAGTGGTAAGAGTTATTGTGTGATAATGTCCTTGCTTTTTGCTCTGCAGTGGGCCATGCATGACTTAGATAAGAGCTGTTTTTTCAACCTGAAACTTTAAATGACAAAACCATAGAGCATAGCTAAAACTTACCTACAAAGGATATGTAAGGTGAGTTAAAAATGAATCTCTCTTTTTGTAAGGCACTGAAATTTTGAGGGTGTTTTTTATGGCTTAATCTGACTAATAACAGACTGTTCCCTCCTTCAACTATTCAACTCCTCCACACTATTAGTTACATTTCCTCGAATCAAAAAATAAATAAATAAATAAATAAAAACAAAAACAAAAACAAAAAACTTCACAGACTGACCCAACTCCAGTCTGAGGCACGAACCCCATTTTTTTCCTTCCTAGAAAGTGATGGTACTTAAAGGCTTCATTTGGATGCTTCTGGTGACAGTGATTTCACTAATGCTTGAGGCAGCAATACCACCACTACACAGCTCTGATTCTCCACATTTTTCTGAATTGAATCAGTGGCACCTGGGTGGCACATTTGGTTAAGTGTCAGGTCATGATCTCAGGGTACAGGAAGCAAGCCCTGAGTGGGGCTCCATGATCAACAGGGAGTCTGTGGGAGAATTCTCTCTCCCTCTTTCTTGGCCCCTCCTCCCACTTGTGTTCTCTCTCTAAAAAATAACTCTTTTAAAAATAAAGAAAGAAATAGAGTTAGAATCAAATTGCATCTCAATCTAGAATTGTACAGATGTTTATTTAGTGAGGACAGATGAGGAAGACTTATAATTATGCCTGTTTTTGTTTGATTTGATCCATAGTTCCAGTCTGCTGTGATATTTAGAACACAGGGCCTAATACAAAATATTGTATAAATTATCTGTATTAGAATAGTAACAGTGGCTGCTATGAAAATAATCTCTAAATCTCAGTGGCTTAATATAAATACAAACTTATTTCTAAATCACACCACTGGTAAAAATGGATCAAATCATTTCTTTGGGTAGTTTTTCTCTAAGCAGTGACTCAGCAATACCAGTTCCTTCTATCTTGTGATCTTGCCTTCTTCAAAATGTGGTTCCCATAATATATGCAAAAGGGAAAGAGAGAGAGCATGAATAATGGTGGAGAGGTGGTTAGTCCCAGCATATATATCATATATGCTCACATTTCTTGCTCAGAACTCATTCAGACATACTAAAACTAGTTGCTAGAGAGGCTGAAAAATATTGTCTTCCTATTTTCTTTTTTTTTTAATTTATTTTTTATTTATTTTCAGTATAACCGTATTCATTATTTTTCACCACACCCAGTGCTCCATGCAAGCCATGCCCTCTATAATACCCACTACCTGGTACCCCAACCTCCCTCCCCACGCCCCTTCAAAACCCTCAGACTGTTTTTCAGAGTCCATAGTCTCTCATGGTTCACCTCCCCTTCCAATTTCCCCCAACTCCCTTCTCCTCTCTAACTCCCCATGTCCTCCATGCTATTTGTTATGCTCCACAAATAGGATGGATGAGCATCCACCTAATCTATAGCAAAATATCCTTTCTTACTGGCATTTTGCTTTAATGTAGAAGATAGTGATGAGTGGTACATCACTAGCGACCTTTTTTTAGTTTTAATATTTATCTTTAATGAGAACATATTGGTAAAGTATAACAGTTGGGGGAAACGATAAAAAAACCAAAAAGCTTGGGAAGAAAGGATAGAGAAAGATAGAGGAATCTAGAAGGTGACACTTATGCACAGGGCTGGGCAAATGTTCAGAGTAAATCTGAAAATGCCCCAAGTTCTCACCTCTGGATGACCTTTAAAATTAACACAGCAGAAAGTAAAAGCTAAAGTAGAGGTTTTTTGTTTTTTTGTTTATTTGTTTTTTCAGCATTCCTGAGATATAATTGACATATAAAACTGTGTAAATTTAAGGGGTATAAGTAGTATATATATATATATATATATATATATATATATATATTTTACTTTATTTATTTGAGAGAGAGAGAGACAGACAGAGAGTGAGAGCACAAGCAGGGGGAACAGCAGGCAGAGGGAGAAGGAGAAACAGGCTCCCCACAGAGCTGGGAGCTGGATGCAGTGCTCGATCCAAAGATCCTGGGATCATGACCTGAGCTGAAGACAAACACTTAACTGGCTGAGACACCCAGGCACCCCAGTAGTGTATATTTCAAGGGTGCAGTTTTAAACTGCCTAGATAAGAGTTGAAATAATTCCCCAGCACACAAATGTTGCCCATCTGCAAAAACTGATAGTGATTGGCTGGTTGGTTGAATGTAATATTTGTCAAGTCATGAGATGACTTAATGGAACCTTAAGACATTATGACTAAATTATAAGCTGATGAAACAGAGAAATCAGTGGCTATAGATAGCAAAGGATATTTACTTTACAAATGAGTACAATCAGAAAATAAGCAAAAATGTCTACCACAAACAATGAAAACAAGCCTGGAAATGGAGCAGAATCTTATTTCTTAAGTTGCCACATGATGATATTTGATATGTCCAGTTTTCTACAAAAATTATAAGTCATGTGGTATGTAAAAAAACAAGAAATTATATTTAATTGAAAACAAAAGTAGAAATTAACATGAAAATAATAAATTTATGTGTGGCCTAATTGTACAAAAACTAAACCAACTACATCAGTATGCTCAAAGAGCTAAAGGAAATTGGGAGGCTAAGGATACCTGAAAGAAATCATGCAATCAGTAACAAATAGAAAATATCAATAAAGAGAAATTATAAATAGAAGGAAAACAGGGGGTGCCTGGGTGGCACAGCTGGTTAACCATCCAGCTCTTGGTTTCAGCTCAGGTTGTGATCTCAGAGTTGTGAGATCAAGCTCCACGTCTGGCTCCACATACATCATGGACTCTGCTTGGGAGTCTCTCTCCCTCTTCCTCTGCCCCTCCCTCTCATGCTCTCTGTCTCTCCTTCATTCTTTCTAAAATAAATAAATCAACCTTTTTTTTTTAAGAGAGAAACCAAATAGATATTTTAGAGCTGAAAAATAGAATAAATTATTTGAAAAATTAACTGGAAATTTTGATAATAATCAATAAGTAAAACTGAAAATTCACATTTGTGTGTTAATAAACTCTAACCCACAGGTCAAAGAAGAAATCACAAGTAAAATATAAAAATACCTTGATACAAATTAAGATAAAAACACAAATAGAAAAACAAGGGATTCAGCAAAAGCAGTGATCAGAGGGAAATTTGTAGTTGTGAGTGCTTATATTAAAAAAGAAAAATCTCAAATCAATAACCAAACTTTACATCTTAAGGAAGTAGAAAAAGCAATGAAAGCAACCAGTGTCTATCCATAGATGCATGGACAAAGAAGATATAATGCAACATACAAGAGTATATTGTGTGTCACACATACACGCACACACATGAATATTACTCAGCTATTAAAAAGAATGAAATCTTGCCATTTGTAACAACATGGATGGAACGAGAGGGCACGGTGTTAAGTGAAATAAGTCAGAGAAAGACAAATACTGTATTATTTCACTCATGTGGAATTTAAGGAGCAAAACAAACAAGGAAAAAAGACAAACAAGGATATCAGACTCTTAAATATAGAGAACAAACTGGTGATTGCCAAAGAAGAGGAGGGTGGGAGATGGGTGATATAGGTGAAGGGCATTAAGAGTACACTTATAATGAACACTGAATAAGGTATAAAGTTGTTGAATCACTGCATTGTATAGCTGAAATTAATATAACATTATATGCTAATTATACCAGAATTTTAAAAAAATAGCAAACTAAATTCAGAAATAATAGAAGGAAGGAAATATAATTATAGAGGGATAAACAAAATAGGGAACAGAAAAATAATAGAATAAATAAAACCAACAATTGGTTGTTTAAAAAGAACAACAATATGACAAACCTTTAGCTACACTTACTAAGGAAAAAAGAGAGGATACAACATAACTAAAATCAAAAATAAAAATAGAGACATTACTATTAACTTAAAAAAACTAGTATTGTAAGATAATTCCATGAACAATTGCACGTCATTAGTGGCATATAACATGCAGTACTCATCATATCACATGCCCTCCTTAATATCCATCACCCAGTTACCCCATCTCTCCAACACTTCCCTTCCAGCAACACTCAGTTTGTTTCCTATAGTTAAGAGTATCTTATGATTTGCCTCCCTCTCTGTTTTCCTCTTATTTTATTTTTCCTTCCCTTCCCCTATGTTCCATCTGTTTTGTTTCTTAAAATCCATATGTAAATGAAATCATATGGTATTTGTCTTCTCTGAATTATTTCACTTACCATAATATCCTCTAGTTCTATCCACATCATTGCAAATGACAAGACTTCATTCTTTTTGATGGCTGAATAATATTCATGTGTGTGTGTGTGTGTGTGTGTGTGTGTGTAAATTCCACCTCTTCCTTATCCATTCATCTGTCACATCTGGGCTCCTTCCATGTTTTGGCAACTGTGGACATTGATGCTATAAACATTTGAGTGCAGTGCCCCTTCAAATCACTATGATTGAATCCTTTGGATAAATACCTAGTAGTGCCTAGGTCATACGGTAGCTCTATTTTTAACTTTTTGAGAAACTTCCATAATGTTTTCCAGAGTGGCTGTACCAGTTTTCACTCCCATGAACAACGTCAAAGTGTTCCCCTTTCTCTGCATCTTTGCTGACATCTGTTGTTTCCTAAGTTGCTAATTTTATCCATGGAATGTGTGTTTTTAAAAAGAAAAATAACAAGTGTTAGCAAAAATGAGTAAAAATTAGAACACTCCTACATTGCTGGTAAGTATGTAAAATGGTACTACAATGATGAAATACAGATTGACAGTTCCTTAAATAATTTAACAGGTAAACAACAAAGAGAATTGAAAACAGGTGTTCAAACAAACACTTCTACACAAATATTCATAGCAGCTCTGTGCATACTAGTCAAAAAGTGGAAACAACCCAAATACCTATCAACTAATGAATACATAAACAGAATGTGATATATCCATATAATGAAATATTATTCAGCCATAAAAAATATAGTACTGATGCATGCTAAAGTATAGATGAATCTTGAGATCAATATGCTAAGCGAAAGGAGACAGACATGAAAAGCCACATATCATACGAGATATGTCCAGAATAGGCAAATCTATAAAGACATGAGATTGACGGAGGTTGTGGACACAAGAGAATGGGGAATGACTGCTTAATGGGTATGTGGCTATTTGTGGTTATGAAAATGCTCTGGAATTAGGTAATAATAATGGCTCTACAACATTGTGAGTGTGCTTACAGTCACTGAATGGTACACTTTAAAATGGTTAAAATGGGGAGTTTTCTGTTTTCTGAATTTTACCTCAGTAAAAATTATACAATGCAGTGAAATCTATGTACATATATGCACATAGTGTCACAGTAGCATGGAGAAAGGCCTTCTAACCCATCCTCAGTGGCTAAGAAAAGTTCCTCAACAGGCTAATATCTACTTGAGATTGATTTATCTAGATAGCTGCTTATTAGATATGAAATGGTGAGAACTGGATTTATACTATAAGGAAAAATTCCTCCACAAAATCTTAGCTTTTCATTGAAACTCATAATTATTATCATTGATTTAGTCTCACAATACTTTTTTCAAGGACCAGATAATAAATATTTCAGTCTTTGTAGGTCATAGATCATAGTATCAACTACTCATCTCTGTGTGTCAGTAAAAACTGGTACATAGAGTAGCTCTATTTTTAACTTCTTGAAGCACCTCCACACTGTTTTCCAAAGTGGCCATACCAACTTGAATTCCCACCAACAGTGTAAGAGGGTTCTCCTTTCTCCACAACCTCTAAGAACCAGCAATTGCAGTACTGGGTATTTACCACAAAGACACAGTTGTAGTGAAAAGAAAGGCCATATGTAAAAAAAAAAAAAAAAAAAAAAAAAGAAAGGCCATATGTACCCTAATGTTCATAGCAGCCATGTCCACAATAGCCAAACTATGGAAGAAGCCAAGATGTCCTTCAACACATGAACGGATAAAAAAGATGTGGTCCATATATATGATAGAATATTACTCAGCCATCAGGAAGGATGAATACTCAACATTTGCATCAACATGGATGGGACTGGAGTTTATGTTAAGTGAAATAAGTCAAACATAGAAAGATAATTATATAGTTTCACTTATCTGTAGAACATATAGAATAGCATGGAAGGCTTTAGGAGAAGGAAGGGAAGAATGAAGGGGGAAATCAGAGGGGGAGATGAACCATGAGAGACTATGGACTCTGGTAATCAAACTGAGGGTTATAGAGGGGTGGGGGTGGGGGATGGGTGAACCCAGTGATAGGTATTAAGACGTGCACAGATTGTATGGAGGACTGGGTGTTATATGCAAACAATGAATCATGGAACACTATACCAAAAACTAATGATGTACTGTATGGTGACTAACATAATTTTTAAAAATTATGAAAAATAAAAAATAAAAGAAGAAATCAAGGCAAAAAAATAAAAAACCACAGTAGGAAGAAAAAAGAGTACATAGAAAATATGTATTTTTTATGTATTTCTTTTTTTTAAATGATTTCTACAGCATTTAAAAATAAGGATTTTTTAGTCATTTCTCTTAACATTTAGGCAAATTAATAAACCTTGCATATTATGCATGATTTCTTAATTACCTTGAATTCCTTAAATATTTTGAAATGAATTACAAAGACATACACATCATATTCCAGGCAAAGCTCTGAATTAATCCATTTTAAAAAACAAAAGAGGAATAAACATAATATAATGGGACATAATAGCTTGTTCATACCCATTGCCTGAAGGTTAACATGGACTGTTTTTTTTTTTTTTTCTGTTTGTATGTTTTTTTTTTCCAATTTATTTATTTTCAGAAAAACAGTATTCATTATTTTTTCACCACACCCAGTGCTCCATGCAAGCCGTGCCCTCTATAATACCCACCACCTGGTACCCCAACCTCCCACCCCCCCGCCACTTCAAACCCCTCAGACTGTTTTTCAGAGTCCATAGTCTCTCATGGTTCACCTCCCCTTCCAATTTACCCAAATTCCCTACTCCTCTCTAACGCCCCTTGTCCTCCATGCTATTTGTTATGCTCCACAAATAAGTGAAACCATATGATAATTGACTCTCTCTGCTTGACTTATTTCACTCAGCATAATCTCTTCCAGTCCCGTCCATGTTGCTACAAAAGTTGGCTATTCATCCTTTCTGATGGAGGCATAATACTCCATAGTGTAATGTTATTTACAAAACAAGGGCCAAAGGCCATAGTTTTCTAAGCCTTGACACATAATACCTATCCAGTAACTGTTGAAATAATTTTCTAAATACCTTTCATAAGTCAAGTATATTTATGCAGAGGTTTTTATGATCACATTTTCACTTTGAGAACAAAAAGATGCATAATCTAATGTGAGATGATGAGTTCTATAATTCAATTTTTCCCCTGGTCTTATCCTGTTCAGCTTTTATGTGGTATTTGTGGTAGTTAATATCTAAGATTGGTCCCAATTCTCCCTGTATCTGGAAATTGACACACTTGTGTAATTTTCTTCCCCTCAATGTTAGTTGGACTTACCAAATAGCTTGTAATAAATAGAATATGGCAGAAGCAACAAGATGTCACTTCTACGATTTGGTTACAAAACGTCTGTAGCTTCAGGCTTAATCTCCCTCTCTATCTCTCTTTTCTTCTCCTTTTCCCTCCTTCTCTCTCTGAAGCAAGCTGCCATATTGTTTGTATACCTCTAGAAACTGGCCATGAATAGAGTATGAGGACCCGAGGCCTGCTGATACCTAGATGAGTGAGCTTAGAAGTAGAGCCAAACTATGGAAAGAACCTAGATGTCCATCAACAGATGATTGGATAAAGAAGATGGTTGGTATATACACAATGGAATACTATGCATCCATCAAAAGAAATGAAATCTTGCCATTTGCGACAGCATGGATGGAACTAGAGCATATCATGCTTAGCGAAATAAGTCAAGTGGAGAAAGACAACTATCATATGATCTCCCTGATATGAGGAAGTGGTGATGCAACATGGGGGCTTAAGGAGGTAGAAGAAGAATAAATGAAACAAGATGGGATTGGGAGGGAGACAAACCATAAGTGACTCTTAATCTCACAAAACAAACTGAGGGTTGCTGGGGGGAGCGGGGTTGAGAGAAGGGGGATGGGGTTATGGACACTGGGGAGGGTATGTGCTCTGGTGAGTGCTATGAAGTGTGTAAACCTGGCAATTCACAGACCTGTACCCCTGGGGATAAAAATATATTATATGTTTATAAAAAATTAAAAATTAAAAAAAATAGCAAAAAAAAAAGAAGTAGATCCTAACCCCCTGATCTCCAATCCCAAACACCCAAGTTGAGCATTGAGATGACTGCAGCCACAGAAGAAACCCTCATTAAACCTTTTTGAGGGACTCTGAGCTGCAGGAACTAACTAAGCTATGCCTGAACTACAAAAATTGAGAGATAATAAATGCTATTTTTTTATTTTTTAACATTATAATTTTACCTTATTTTTTTCAATGTTCCAAGATTCATTGTTTATGCACCACACCCAGTGCTCCATGCAATATGTGCCCTCCTTCGTATCCACCACCATGCTCCCGAAATCCCCCACCCCCTTTCCTCCAAAACCCAAAGTTTGTTTCTCAGAGTCCACAGTCTCTCATGTTTATAAATAAATGCTATTTTAAATCACTGAGTTAAATCACTGAGTTGGGGTATTTTGCTATGCAACAATAGATAAAGAATGCAGTGATATGTATTTACTCCTTTCTCCCTATGTTTAATCTTTCCTACTTAAACTTGAATGTCTGTATGGCCTATGGTGCATTTTTGTGATGAGAAACCAAATGAATTAGAGAAATTCTAGGCAGATAAACACAAGTGTAGCTGCATAAATTAGATCACATGTATTTTTATTTTTTCTCATGAATTTTTAAAAACCTCGCTTAAACCATGATCTAAAGTTTCAAATTCCTGTATTATTAATCTTTAAGCTAGGTTGTACCATCATCATTAGGAACTTAACATAGGAATGTTAACCAGTGATCCTCTGGCTTAAAAATGTATATTGCCTTTCACTTGAAGGACATGTGTATTATATAACAAGTCAAAAGAGACAGGATTGAAAACTATAACTTCACGGGAAACAATGGAGAAATCTGTATTAACCACTCTTTTAGACCTGTATATGAAATGGTGTTCTATTCCTTTATATCTATTTTTCTTTTACTGATTCACTTTGAAGTATTTATTTATTGGATTTAAACTGTTCCCTGAACAATATAGATATAATTTCAGGCTGACATTTGCTGAATTAAATATACCATCAGCCACCTTTATCTTTTTGACATATGTGCAGCAAAACTCTTTCAGTCATTTCTGTCAATTATTTATTATTAATTTGTAGAGCTATATTTTCATCATTTCCTCCAATTTATCTACATAATTATTCATGAGAGGACATTAAATTTTTTTAAATTTTGTGTAGCATATGTAATTTTAGTCTCTTTTTACATTTCAAACACATCAGAATTTTCACTATTAAATATATTTATGGGAGATTACTCACTTTTTATACATACACACACAATTCTTTTTTTCTGAAAAGCCAAGACCACTTTATTATTCATCTAAAAAAATAAATACATAAACACTATGCTATATGTTTTTGGTAAGGAAGTATCTTCATTTCATTTAATTTTCTTTCTATGTTAAAAAATGTTCAAGTGTGAGGAAGGACACGGTCTTTATGAAACTCTGAGGCTATAGAAGGTTATATATGAGGAGTGTGATGCCCTCTTTCATCCTTAGTTATAATACATGAAATCAGAGATAGGAAAATAAGAAATGTGTCTTTGAGGACTACTGAGTATCAACGTGTAATCAATACCAAATAGTATCAAATTCAGAGTCTAGGAAGGGAACAAGAGTCATGGCATAAAGTTAAAATGGTATAGAGATAGAAAAATAGAATACAGTGTTTCAAATAAAATAAGTAAGTACTTAGAAAATAAATGAGAAGAAAACCTAAATAAATCTGAAGTCTAAATTTGAATTCCAATTTTTGTATATTGTTTTGGTCTACCAATTATGCTAAATTATATTTACTTAAACGATAAGAGAGACATTCATTCATTCAGGCATTAATTCCTTCAGGGAAAACATGAATTCAGAATCTAATATGTTCTACACACTCTGACAGATACTGAGGATAAAGATCTCAATAAAAAACAGTCACTGGAAGGGTGCCTGAGTGGCTCAGTCAGTTAAGCATCCAACTAGGTTTTGGCTCAGGTTATGATCTCAAGGTTGTGAGATAGAGCCCCATATTGGGCTCTGTGCTCAGTGGGGTGTCTGCTTCCCCTCTCCCTCTCCCTTTGCCCCTCCCCCTCCTCATGCTGTCTCTCTCTCTCTCAAATAATTAAATAAAATTAAAATTAAAAAAATAAAAAAGAAACTATCACTGAGAAATAATATATATATATATATTTCCCAATTATGTAATATAGTATTCTTTCAGGCATACATTTATTCAAAATTGTTTACAAAGCATGTGTTGTATTCTATGCATTATATTAAGAACGACAAACACTTTGATGAGCCAAAATGAATATGACCTTTGCTTTTAAATTACGCCTGGGTGGCGCAGTTGGTTGGACGACTGCCTCCGGCTCAGGGCGTGATCCTGGAGTCCCGGGATCGAGTCCCACATCAGGCTCCCAGCTCCATGGGGAGTCTGCTTCGCTCTCTGACCTTCTCCTCACTCATTCTCTCTCTCACTCTCTCTCTCTCTCAAATAAATAAAAATAAATAAATAAATAAATAAATTACTGATCATTAAGTAGTATGTACATATAATAAAAAATCATTACTATCATATGATCTCCCTGATATGAGGAAGTGGTGATGCAATATGGGGGTTTAAGTGGGTAGGAGAAGAATAAATGAAACAAGATGGGATTGGGAGGGAGACAAACCATAAGTGACTCTTAATCTCACAAAACAAACTGCAGGTTTCTGGGGGGAGGGAGGTTGGGAGAAGGGGGGTGGGGTTATGGACATTGGGGAGGGTATGTGCTTTGATGAGTGCTGTGAAGTGTGTAAACCTGGCGATTCACAGACCTGTACCCCTGGGGATAAAAATATATTATATGTTTATAAAAAATTAAAAATTTAAAAAAAATAAATAAAGTGTTAAAAAATCATTACTCTAATGAATGTATAAATACAATGTAGGCTTGGAAATTGGGTATTAGGGAAAGATTCTCATAAATAATTATATAATCTAGCATATAAAGCATGGATAGGACTCAAATGCAAAACTAGAATAGTTAGATGTGTGGGGATGTGAGGAGGTGGGAAGTGTGCAGGTGGAAAAAGTATTCCAGCAAGTGGAATTAACAATTATAATGACCTTGTTATGGACTGAATTATTTCCTCCCAGATTTAGATATGGAAATCCCAAATCCCAGTACTTCAGAATGTGAGTGTATTTGGAGATAGGGCCTTTCAAGGGGTGACTATATTAAAACGAACACTGCCTTCACCTGTACTTTAATCCAGTTGGACTGGTGTTCTTATAAGAAGAGGAGATTAAGAAACATAAAAGATGCCAGAGATGTGTGCATACAGAAGAAAAACTGTGAGGTCACAGCAAGAAAACAGTTATCCACAAGCCAAGGCAAAACTTCTTAGGAGAAACCAAACCTGGTGACATCTTGATCTTGGACCTTAAACCTCCAGAACAATGAGAAATAAATCTCTGTTATTTTAGCTACCAAGTCTCTAGTATTTTGTTATAGCAGCCCTTAGCAAACTGATATAGGCCCTATGGCAGGAGAACATAGGAAATGCAACAAATTGGAAGAAGGCAAGAAAACAGTGTAAGAAGGTGTTAAAGTTTCAATGAATCTGTGGAATAAGACGGTGGCTAGACTGTGCAGAGCTTTATAAGCCATATTAAGGATCTTGGTTTTGTCCTCAGTGTAATTTGAAAGCCCTTGATACGTTTTAGACAAGTGTTTGTTTTTAGCTGTAAGTCACAGAAAACCTAACCAAAAATATACTAAGCTATGAAGATATTTATTCGTAAGAAGTCCACAGATAGGTTCCAGAGTTAATCAATTCACTGACTTAAAAAATAAAACTTAAAAAAATTCACTGACTCAATTCTATTATTGATGACTTAAGAAAGTCATCAATAATAGAGATGCTTTCTGTTTTTTATTTCACCCCCCTTATATTTGGTTTGTTGGCCTATCCTCCTAGGCTGAACCTTCTTATAGTCCTAAACTACAGCTACAGCTTTAGGCAACATTTCTTAATGTCAATATTCAGAGGAAGAATAACGAACATCTTAGTCACAGAATCATTTTTAAGCGTGAATAAAGCTTTCTTTGAAGAATTTCAGCACGGTTCTCCTCATATATTATTGCATAAAATTCCATCACATTCCCATTCCTAAAACAGTTACTTGAAAAGGGAGGTAAAACCATGATAAATTGGTTAGAATAATCAAGATTTACTTATTTATCTGGAAAGGGGCCAAGCCCTCCCTGCAAGACAATCTCTTAGATATGAGTGGACAATATTGGGTTCTATCTAGGAAGGAAGGAAGAATGGTTTTTGGTTAGAAAAATCTGCTCAAGGCTTTCTGCAATGCCTTTCTAAAGATTATATGATTATATTTGTGTTTTGAAACAATGCCCTGGCTGCAGAGCAGAGAACTGGTTGAAGGAGTTGTGTAAGAATGGAAAGCAAAGAGGCTTGTTTAGTTTATAGTACTGAAGGTTAAAGAACATGGTATATTGGACCAGAATGGAGAAAGTGGAGAAAAGTGAATGGTATCAAGAAAAACTTAGAAATATTTGATGATGTATTAAGTATGAAATATGAGAGAATGGGAAGTATCAAGGTCAATTCCTTATTTCCTGGTCTGTGTGACTGGATGAAGAAAACACTGAAAGAACATATTTGGGAATAAAAATAATGAGTTTTACTCATTATTGGACATATTGAGTTTGGGCTTCCACTGTGTTATCTAATTGGATATATCAGTTAGATAATTTGATATGTGAGTCTTAAAGTCATATCAGAAATCTGAATCCATAAAAATAAATTATTTGGGTAGATAGATAGAGATAGATGATGAAAGATGGTGATGATGATAGATAGATAGAGATTAGATAGATAGATGGATGATAGATAGATGATAGATAATAGATAGATAAATAGATGATAGATAGATGATAGAACAAACAGATACTGAGATACTAAAGTCAGAGGAGACATTTAGAATTCTCTGATTTCAAATGAATAGAAAAATATTATGGAGCCTGTAAAGGAAATTGAAAAGGGACCATTCCCTCTATGGAATTAAATACATGAATAAAACAGCATGATTTCAAGAAAGAGGATGGATTATTTTGAGATATAGGGAGTAGTTCAAGTAAACATTCCAAATTCTTAAGAATACAGAAAATCTGATGATTACAGAGTATGATAAAAGTCTCTTGAAAACAAAGAAGTGAGGAAGAGCCTGGTTAGAGATGTACTGAATACTCATGTACCAGTAGGCATGGAAGTGAAAGAGGATTGATATTTGGGTAGTTTAGACATTATGCATTTACAACAAGAAAGTGCAGCAGAAAGATTGATGCACTGCTACTTGGAAAGAATTGCTGTTTTGCTTCTGATGGATGGAATGTTCTGTATATATGTTAGGTCCATTTGGTCTAAAGTGAGTTCAATTCAGTCTATCCCTCTTGATTTTCTGTTTGGATAATTTGTCCATTGTTAAAAATAGTATGTTGAAGTCTCTTGCTATTATTGTATTGTTATCTTTCTTCAGATCTATTACTATTTGCTTAATATATTTAGATGTTCCAATGGTAGTGTATATACATTTACAATTGTTATATCATCTTGATGCATTGACTCAATTAAGCAAAAGAAAGGATCAGAAAACTGGAAGACAAAGCATTTGAAATTAGCCAGTTAGACGTATAAAGAGAACAACAACAACAAAAAAGAATGAAAAATCAAGATGGAAGTGGTAAAGGTAAAGATATTGTCAAATTAAGAATACTCTAATACTGGGGGTGCCTGGGTGGCTCAGTGGCTTAAGCCGCTGCCTTCGGCTCAGGTCATGATCTCAGGGTCCTGGGATCGAGTCCCGCATCGGGCTCTCTGTTTGGCGGGGAGCCTGCTTCCCTCTCTCTCTCTGCCTGCCTCTCCATCTACTTGTGATTTCTCTCTGTCAAATAAATAAATAAAATCTTTAAAAAAAAAAAAAAGAATACTCTAATACTGTAATGGTGCATAAATCACTTTTAACTCCAGCATAAATGTTAAAAGACAGAAATATTAAAATTAAGTAAAGCTACAATATTTTGATAATTCATACACAATTTAAATATGTAAAGTGTGACATCAATAGCAAATGTATGTGGGGGAGTAAAAGTGTAAAGGTTTTGTATTCAATCAAACTTAAGTTACTATCAGCTTAAAATAGACTGTTGTAACTGTAGGATATCCTATATATCATTATATAACTAAAGAGAAAATCTCTACTAGATACACAAAAGATAAAGGTAAAGGAAAAGAAAACATATCGCTACAAAAAAAAAAATCAACAAATCACAGAGGAAGACAGTAAGAAAGGAACAAAGGGACTACGAAACAGCCAGAAAACAATTAACAAGGTGGCAATAGTAAGTCTTTACCTATCAATAATTACTTAAATGAAAATGGATTAAATTCTCTAATCAGGATATATAGAGTGGCTGAATGGAAAAAAAAAAACCATAACCCAACTATATGTTATCTACAATAGACTCAATTCCACTTTAAAGACACATATAGGTTGAAAGTGAACACACAGAAAAAGATTTCCATACAAAAGGTAACCAAAAGAGAACATGGTTGGTTATACTTATACCAGATGAAATAGACTTAAAGTCAAAACTGGTAACAAAAAAAACAGAGAAGATCACTATATAATGAGTAAGTGGTAAATTCGTCAAAGAATATAACAATTATAAATATTAATGCACCCAACATGGCAGCACCTAAATAATAAAGCAAATATCTAAATACATGAGAAGAGAAAAAAGACAGTGCTAAAATAATAGTAAATATTTCAATATTCTGACCTTTGTTCAATGAATAAGTCATCCACACAGAAGATCAGTAAGAGTGGACCTAAGTAACACTATAAAGCAAATGGACCTACCAGACACATTAAAAATATTCTTACAGTTTCAGTATATACATTCTTCTAAAGTGTACATGGAACATTCTTCTCAATAGATCTTATGTTGGAGCACAAAGCAAATCTTAAATTTAGGAAGATTTAGGAAGATTTAATTTAGGAAGATTTAAATCATATCAGGTTTACTTTCTTTTTTTAAAAAAAATATTTTATTTGTTTATTTATTTGACAGACAGAGATTACAAGTAGGCAGAGAGGCAGGCAGAGAGAGAGGAGGAAGCAGGCTCCCTGTTGAGCATAGAGCCCAATGCGGGTCCCTATCCCAGGACCCTGGGATCATGACCTGAGCTGAAAGCAGAGGCTTAACTCACTGAGCCACACAGGCGCCCCCATATCACATTTATTTTCTTACCAAATTATATGAAATTATAAATCAATCATGGGGAAACTGGGAAATTCACAAACATGTGGAAATTAATACATTCCTGGACAACAAATAGTTTAAAGAAAAAAAATCAAATAGGAAATAAAAAATATAATAAACATACAAAAATGGAACCACAACATGTCAAAGTTTATAGGATGCAGGAAAAATGGTTCTAAAGGAGTTTTATCATGATAAAGAAAAAAAGAAAGGTCTTAAATCAACAACTTAAGTTTACAACTCAGGAAGGAAGGAAGGATAGACTAAGCTCAAAGATCAGAATAGAAAAAAAAAAGACCATAAAAATAACCAAAAAGATTAACAAAATTAAGTGCTGGCTTTTTGATAAGATAAATAAAATTTAAAGATTTGTCCATCTTTAGCATTAATAATGAAAGAGAAAGGTAGAGGACACAAATAAGATTACAAATGAAATAGAGGTTATTACAACTGATATGACAGAAACACAAATGATCATAAGAGACTACTGTGAACAATTACACACCAGCAAATTAGATAAATCAGAAGAAATGCATCAATTCCTAGAAGCATACAACCTACAATGACTGAATCATGAAGAAACAAAACCTGAACAGATCAATAATGAGAAAGAACACTCAACTAGTGATCAAAAACCTCCCAAAAAAGAACAGCCCTGTACCTGCAAACTTCATGCTTGAATTCAACCATAATTTTTAAAAATTAATGCCAATCTTTCCCAAGTTCTTCCAGAATATTAATTGGGAGGGAACACTTCCAAACTCAGTTGACAAAGTCAGCATTATGCTCATATGAGGCTAGTTAAAAACACTACAAAAAATTACACATCAATATCCATGTTTTGAACATAGATGTAAAAGTCCTCAACAAAATACTAAAAAACCAAATTTAAGAACATAAAATTATCATACATTATGATTATGTGGAACTTATTCAAAGGAAAAAAAGTATGGTTCAACATGTGCAATTCAATAAAAGCTATACACTACATTATTATAGTGAAAGATAAAAGTCATATTATCCTCTCAACAGATGCAGAAAAATAATTGAAAAAATTCAGCCTTCTTTCATGATAATGACTCAACAAATTAGATATAGAAGGAGCATATCTCAATCCAATAAATATATGTACTACAAGCCCACAACTAAAAGCTTTTCCTTTAAGATCAGAAACAAGTTAAGGATGACTACTGTCACCAATCTTATTCAACAAATTACTGAATGTAATTAAGTGAGAAAAAGAATTAAAATGTATTCATATGAGAAAGGAAGAAGTAACATTGTTCTCTGATTGCAGATGACATGATCTTATATGTAGAAAATCCTAAAGATTTGATCAAAACTCTTTTAGAACAATAAATGAATTCAGTAAATTTGCAAAATACAAAGTCAACATCCAAAAATCAGTTGCACTTCTATAGACTAACAACAAACTATCCAAAAACAAAATAAAGAAGACAATCTTAATTATAATGGCACCAAAAATAATTAAATGCATAGAAATAAGTTTGACCTATGGAGTGGAAGTTTTGTACACTTAAAACTATAAAACATAGGTGAAAGAAATTGAAGACACAAATAAATAGAAGTATAGCCCATGTCCATAGGGAGGAATAAACATTGGTAAAATGTCAACACTACCAAAACTACCTATGGATTCAATGTACTCCCTACCATAAATCCAAAGGGATTTTTCACAAAAATTGAAAAAAAATTTAAAAAATGGAACCCCCAAACATACAAACAGACCCCAAAAAGACAAAGAAATCGTTTTTTAAATTTATTTTTATTTTATTTTCAGCATAACAGTATTCCTTGTTTTTGCACCACACCCAGTGCTCCATGCAATCTGTGCCCTCTCTAATACTCACCACCTGGTTCCCCCAACCTCCCACCCCTTGCCGCTTCAAAACCCTCAGGTTGTTTTTCAGAGTCCATAGTCTCTCATGGATCACCTCCCCTTCCAATTTCCCTCAACTCCCTTCTCCTCTCTAACTCCCCATGTTCTCCATGTTATTCCTTTTGCTCCACAAGTAAGTGAAACCAAATGATAATCGACTCTCTCTCTCTGCTTGACTTATTTCACTCAGCATAATCTTTTCTAGTCCGCCCATGTTGATACAAAAGTTGGGTATTCATCTTTCTGATGAAGGCATAATACTGCATAGTGTACATGGACCACATCTTCCTTAACCATTCGTCCGTTGAAGGGCATCTTGGGTCTTTCCACAGTTTGGCGACCATGGCCTTTGCTGCTATAAACATTGGGGTACAGTTGGCCCTTCTTTTCATTACATCTGTATCTTTGGGGTAAATACCAAGTAGTGCAATGGCAGGGTCCTAGGGAAACTCTATTTTTAATTTCTTGAGGAATCTCCACACTGTTCTCCAAAGAGGCTGCACCAACTTGCATTCCCACCAACAGTGTAAGAGGGTTCCCCTTTCTCCACATCCCCTCCAACACATGTTGCTTCCTGTCTTGCTAATTTTGGCCATTCTAACTGGTGTAAGGCGGGATCTCAATGTGTGTTTGTTTTTTTTTTCAATGTGGTTTTAATTTGAATCTCCCTGATGGCTAGTGATGATGAACATTTTTTTCATGTGTTGGATACCCATTTGTACGTCTTCATTGGAGAAATGTCTGTTCATATCTTCTGCCCATTTTTTTCTGCCCATTTTTTATAGGATTATCTGTTTTGTGTTTTTAGAGTTTGATGGTGTTTTTTTTTTTTTTTTTTTTTTTTTTTTTTTAGATCCTGGATATCAACCTTTTGTCTCTACTGTCATTTGCAAATATCTTCTCCCATTCCGTGGGTTGCCTCTTTCTCTTTGTTTTGTTGACTGTTTCCTTTGCTGTGCAGAAGCTTTTGATTTTGATGAAGTCCCAAAAGTTTATTTTTGCTTTTGTTTCCTTTGCCTTTGGAGACATATCTTGAAAGAAGTTGCTGTGGCTGATATCGAAGAGATTACTGCCTATGTTCTCCTCTGGGATTCTGATGGATTCCTGTCTCACGTTGAGGTCTTTTATCCATTTTGAGTTTATCTTTGTGTACGGTGTAAGAGAATGGTTGAGTTTCATTCTTCTACATATAGCTGTCCAGTTTTCCCAACACCATTTATTGAAGAGACTGTCTTTTTTCCACTGTATATTGTTTCCTGTTTTGTCAAAGATTATTTGACCATAGAGTTGAGGGTCCATATCTGGGCTCTCTACTCTGTTCCACTGGTCTATGTGTCTGTTTTTATGCCAGCTGTGGACAATTTTTAATTAAAAACATTAGAGAATCAAATATTTCCTTTTGTCCTGGCACCAGAAGATTCATTAGCTTTTTAATAATACAATGTGGTTGATTGGCAATTATTTAGCTTGACTATCTCAAAATATTCTTTGCAAATGTCTTCTTCCATGAATGTTAATTTGACATTTGAAAGTATATTTGAGGATATTCACATATTCTTTGATTTGTAATATTCAGGCAAATATTAAGAAGAAGACACTAGGGAGCAGCAAGTTTAAGTTCACTTTTTTTTTTTTTAAAGATTTTATTTATTTATTTGACAGACAGAGATCACAAGTAGGCAGAGAGGCAGGCAGAGAGAGAGGTGGAAGCAGGCTCCCTGCTGAGCAGAGAACCCGATGCGGGGCTCGATCCCAGGACCCTGAGATCATGACCTGAGCCGAAGGCAGGGGCTTAACCCACTGAACCACCCAGGCGCCCCAAGTTCACTTTTTATATCTGATGACTTTTATAGTTTATCCAAGAGATGCTTTATTTGATTGTTAATACAGCTAATATATCATGCAATAATCACAATAATCATACTGACATTTTTACATGAAAAAATATTTACTAGGAAGAATGACATTTGTAAAAGATTCTTAAAGAGTTACTTTTCCTAAGGGGATGTTCAACATCAGTTGATGTGACATTTTAAGTAATAAAATTCAAAATTATCACTATATATTTTTCTTAGAAACTTTTGTTTCATAATAATGTTAATTTCTTTAAATTATTATACATTTTTGTATTTTGTTTTCATTTATTATCTTTTTCTCCTTTGAAGAAATTCTTTTATTTCACCCAATTCGTGGTGCAGAACCACTGAATTCCTTATAAACTAGATAAACATCACTTATGCTCACTATTATTTCTGCTTGTCTTTACTTACCTGGATATACATAAAAAATGTATATTTCCCAGCCTTGCAAATTGGGTGGGGCCTCATGACTAATTCTGGTTAACTGACTGTGACTGGTGGTAATATATATCACTTCAAAGCTGACACACTTAGGAGCCACTGTGTCATGCTCTCTTCACCTGCCATAACTGACTCTGAATCATCATGTTGAAATTCATGTGCCAAAAATAAAAGCAGCCTGGAATACTTAGTCACCACATGGGCAATATAAAGTCATGGGGATTTGCAGCAGAATTTTTAGCAAGAAATAAACTTGTTTACTGCTATGGAAGTGAGATTTTGGTATTACTGTCACAGTATAACCCAGTATATCCTGATCATTTTACATCTTAAAGAACTAAGGTATAGACATGAGGTGAGGTAGGGATATGGGCAGCTTTTTGACATGTTACGCTGCTTCACTAATTATATCTAATGTGTTGCTAAACATATCAATTTTTATTTTATAATTTTATTTTTCTTTTCCATCTCTACATTCACTTCTAAACTCTCTAAACTTTGTCTCAAATTAGATATAAAATATAAACACATTATGTGAACAAACAAGGTGATACATATTTTTGCAGGAAAAACAGAGCTCTCAAGCCCAAATAGTTTTATGCTTTTACCACATTGTGCCATCACCTCTGAAGCTGAAAGTTTATGCTTTATTCCCTACAGAGTTTATAAATATATATGAGATGCAATCCTATATGTTATAAAACCTACTTTAGAAATTGTAAGCTAGGGAAACATCTATAGTTTGGGAAATCAAGACAGTATTAGCTACTTAATTGCTTATCTTGACCCATTGATAAGGTCATTTAATTTATATTTTTGAAAAAAATATTAAATGAGTAAAATGTTATCACTATTTGTTTCTATAAAAGAAAACAAAAATCAAGGAATAAATAAAATTTACATGGTTTATGTATTTAAAAATGCTATATGCTTTCAATTCTTCATGCTTCTCTGTTTGTCACTCAGTCAACTGGTATTCTCATGCCATAAGTACCAAGACAGAGAAAAACAGAGAAGCTGGTTATTGAGAGGAAATTATCATGTTGCAAGTATGTATTATTTTATGAAAGGAAAGGGCTGACAATGAGGTAGATTAAATGGAGGGGATACATTTTCACAATACCTCATATATTCCTTAATGTCTCCAAAACTACATTTGTATAAACATTTATTCTACACATACATACATATGTATATACATATGTACATACACACATATATGTGTATGTATATATACATATACACATACATATATTCCTACATGCATTCCTACATATACATACACATATATGTATATGTGTACATACATACATACATACATATATATACCACATTTTCTTTATGTACTCATCTGTCAGTGGACACCAGGGATCTTTTCACAGTTTGGCTGTTGTGGACAATGCTGCTATAAACATTGTGATGCAGGTGTCCCTTTGGATCACTACATTAGGATCCTTGGGGTAAACACCTAATAGTGCAATTGCTGGATCATAGGGTAGCTCTATTTTTAACTTCTTGAGAAACTTCCATACTGTTTTCCAGAGTAGCTCTACCAGCTTGCATTCTTCCCAACAGTGTAAGAGGGTTCCCCTTTCTCCACATCCTCACCAACATTTGTTGTTTCTTGACTTATTAATTTTAGCCATTCTAACTGGTGTGTGGTGGTATCTCATTGTGGTTTTGATTTGTATTTCCCTGATGCCAAGTGATGTTGAGCATTTTTTCATGTGTCCATTAGCCATTTGTATGTCTTCTTTGGAGAAATATCTGTTCATTGTAAATATTTATGTTCCTAATTTGGGAGCAGCCAATTATATAAACCAATTAATATCAAAATTAAGGAGACACATTGATAATAATACAATAATAATAGGGAACTTTAATACCCCACTCCAAGCCATAGACAGATCATCTAAACAGAAGATCAACAATGAAACAAGGGTTTTGAATGGCACACTGGACCAGATGGAGTTCACAGATACACACAGATCATTCCATCCTAAAACAACAAAATATACATTCTCCTCAAATGCACATGGAACACTCTCCAAAATACATCACATCCTGGGTCACAAATCAGGTCTCAACTTCTACCAAAAGGTTAGGATTTTTCTTTGCATATTTTCAGATCACAACACTCTGAAATGAACTCAGTCACAGGAGGAAATTTGAAAGGAACTCAAATACTTGGAGGTAGAGAAAAAGTTTAATTCTTGGATTCTAATGAGGAACAATGGAGAAGTGAAACCTAAAATGTGTAGCTATTTCAAAGTTTCTAAAGTAAGTAAATAACCACCACTGTCTTCTCTTGCTTCACCTACAACAGAATTAGTTGCTGTTCCTATTCCTATAGGAACTATGGACATATATTAATTATAATAATTTCTAAACCTCATTAAAGTTATATCTTATTCATCTCTTTCTTCCATTAAACTGTAGTATCTTCCAGAATATCAATCTTTTTATTTGCTTGTCTGATTATGTGTCCTTTGTCCTTCCTAAAATATAAGCACTATGAAGGCAGAAACAAAGTTTTTCTGATTCACTATTCTATACTAAACATCTATCACAGTATCTGGCATTTGATTAGCATTTAATAAATATTTTTCAAATGCGTGAATAAATCTCTGTGGACATTGTTAAAAATGAGACAAGTAATTTTAGTTATATTAAGAATTCATCCATATTAGGGTACCTGGGTGGCTCAGTTAAGTAAGCACCTGCCTTCAGCTCAGGTCATGATCTTGGAGTCTCAGGATGGAGTCCCACGTTGGGTTCTTTGCTTAATGGGGAGTCTGAGCCTCCCCTCTCTTGTTCGTGTTTTCTCTCTCTCAATCTCTCTTTCTCAAATAAATAAATAATTTTTTATTTAATTCTTAAATTCTTAAATTTAATTCTTAAATTTTTTTATTTAATTCTTAAATTATCAGAAGGTAATGATTTTCTGAAACAGCTAAATGTTGCTTAATGTGCTAATGCAACATATTAGCCAGTCCTATAGAAACATTAACAAAAAAAGGTTAATGGTTTGTGAACTTTGTCAAAAAATACTCCTCTTGCTCCACTGATAATTATAAACACTATTGTAAACATAGAGACTTATCTAATAAGGAATTACATTTGCTAAGGAGAATTAAAAATCCTGCCACTGATGAGGGAAGTTGTAAGTGAGAAGAGGTTATTATTCAAACTAGTATTTTCAAGAAAATTTAATTCACAGGATAAGAAATTTGAATTGCTTTAGGTAATTTTGAGGCATTCACAGTGTTTTTCTTCCAATTTTATCCTTAATGATATAGAAATTCTTGGCTAGAACATAAATTCCACTCCTTACCATCTGTAACTTGTTTTTAGTACATTGTCAAATTCCCCAAAAATATTCACAGACATCAGGTTTGTTTTTCACACATTTTATTCAGGTATAGTATATATTTATTCTGTAAGGTATACTAATTTTTAAATAGGAAAGCTTTATTATTTTTTCATACATATGCATCTATAAAACCACTACCTAGATCAAGTTATAGAACATCCCCAGCATTCCAGCAAGTTTCCTCAGGGCTCTTCAGAGTCAACACCTGCTTAGATATACACACTATTCTTTCATTACATTGAATCATTTTGCTTCTGTTGAAGTTTATATAATTGATATCACACATTATATATTATTTGTGATTTACTCCTTTTGTTCATTAACACATCTGAAAATGTGCAGATTTGTGAAATTCTTTATGTTGTATATTATTCCACTGTATGAATTCCATTGTATGAAAAAACCACAATTTATCCGTTCTTCTCTTGATGATATTTTGGTTGTTTCTAGTTTAGGATTTTATAAATAGAGCTACTATAAACATTTGTATACATATCCATTAGTGGAAATAAAGTTATTTATCTTGGGTATATACCCAAATGTTGAATTACTGGACCATAGGAAAATGTATGTTTACCATTTTGTTAGTATTTGAAACAGTTTGTACAGATATACAATCTCTAGAAATGTATAAGAATTAAAGAAACTCTACATAATTGGTGACACTTGTTAATATTCAAAATTTTTAGCCATTCTGGTGGACATTAAGCAGTTTCTCAATGTTTTTTTTTTCATATATGGAATTTTTTTCAGTGTTCCAAAATTCATTGTTTACATAACACACCCAGTGCTCCATGCCCTCCATGTCCTCCTTAATACCCACCACCAGGCTCACCCATCCCCCCAACCCCCTCCCCTCTAAAACTCAGATTTTTTCTCAGAACCCATAGTCTCTCCCTCTGATTCCCCCCAATTCACTTTTCCTTTCCTTCTCCTAATGTCCTCCATGTTATTCCTTATGTTTCACAAGTGAGTGAAACCACTCACAATAATTCTGGTTAATATTCATCACCACACATAGTTAAAAAATTTTTTTTCTTGTGATGTGGACTTAAAAGATGTACTTTCTGAGGTACTTTCAAATATGCAGTATGGCATTAATTATTGTCATCATGTTGTGCATTACATCCTCATAACTTATTTATTTTATAATTGGGACTTTGTACCTTTTGACTTCCTTTGCCCATTTCATCCAACCCTTACTCCTCACCTCTAGTTACTACCAATCTGTTCTCTGTATCTATGAGGTTTTCTTTTTTTCTTTTAGATTCCACATATAAGTGAATGAATATATTTGTTTTTCTCTGTCTGACTTATTTCACTTATCATAATGCCCTCAAGAGCCATCCATGTTGTCACAAATGACAAGGTTTCAGTTTTTATGGTTGAATAATATTCCACTGTATTAATATACCCCACTTTCTTTATCTATTCATTCATCAATAGACACTTAGGTTGTTTCCATATCTCGGTCATTGTAAATCATGCTTAATTATTAGTGCTAATTATATTTTATGTACTTGTTAAGTACATTTTCATGTGCCTGTATGCGTATGACTTTTTTAGAGAAAAAAAAGTTTAATCAGACCCTTTGCCCATTATTTAAATGGTTTATTTGTTTACTTGGCCTTGAGTTGCAGTAGCTACTTATGCATTTTGGGTATTACCACTTCTCAGATATATGGTTTGCAAATACTTTCTCTCAGATATATGGTTTGCAAATATTTTCTCTCATTTTGTAGATTGCTATTTCATCTTGTCAATTGTTTCCTTTTCTGTGCAGAAGCTTTTGTTTCATAAAATCCCAATTGTTTATTTTTGCTTTTGTTACTTGTGCTCTTGGTCTTATATACAAAACCCTTGTCAAGATTAATGTCAATGAGCTTTTTTTGTAATGTTTTCTTCTAGGAGTTTTATAGTTTTAGGTCTAATATGTAAGTATTTAATTCATTTTGAGTTAATTTTTGTGTATGGTATCAAGTAAAGGTCCAATGTCATTTTTTTCATAAGGCAATCTAGTTTTTGTGCCACCTTTATTGAAGTGTATATCCTTTCCCCATTGTGTGTTCTTGGCATACTTACCAAACATTACTGAACAATTTGTACTTGGGTTTATCTTTGGGCTCCCTACTCTCTTTCATTGGTCCAAATGTTTGCTTTTATGGTAGTACCAGAATATTTTTATTACTATAAGTTTGTAATATATTGTAAAATCAAGAGTTATGGAATGAGTAAGTCACAGGAATAAAAGACAGAGTATAAAAGATATAGTCAATGATATTATAACAGTAATGTAATGGGACAGATGGTAGCTACACTTGTGGTGAGCCTAGTGTAATATATAGTCTTGTCAAATCACTAAGATGTACACCTGAAACTAATTTAGTATTGCATATTTATTATACTCAAATTTTTAAAAAATGGGAAAAAATTTTCCATTCTTCCACCTTTGTCCTTTCTCAAGATTGTTTTATCTGGGAGAATGGAAGATGGCAGGGAAGTAGGAGGAGGCGCCTTTTCAACCTGTACCCTAAAGTGAACTGATTACCTACCAAAGAACTCTGATCACCCATGAAATCAGCCTGAGATCAGAATTATACACGTCTGGATCTCTACAGGGGCAGAAGATGCCAGTGGGCAGGTAAAGTGGAGTGGGAATAACGGACTGATATCAGAAGATAAACAAAAGGGGGAGGGAGCCACCAGAGGTGACGGATTGGAAAGTAATACCCCTAATACGAGAGTGCCCTGCATCTGGGGACGAGCATTAACTTGGAGACTGGTTGAAAGGACTCCAAAAGAGCAAAGGATGGGGGGCGGGGGGGAATTGTGGGAATTGGGGCGGCTAGGGACAGGGGCTAAAGTCCCAGACCCAGGACAGCCTCCCCTGGCATTGAGCCAGAAAGAGTGGGGCAGAGAAACCAGGACTTGGTCCCTGAGCCGCCAGCGCGCCTGAGAGTGTGTGGGGTCTGGCTTCCATGAGGGTCTGGGAGCCTCACCAATCAGCAGAAGCAAAGCCTTTTTGCAATCCCCACGCGAGTGCCGTGCCTTGTTATCAGTGTCCAAGTCGCGCCCCACGCCCTCCCCTGAGAGAGGTGCCCATGGGCGCCAGCCCAGTTCTCTTGGACTGGAAAGACCAGGCACTCCCAGCCCAGGCCAGCGGGAAAATCTCAGTGTGTGATCCCTGCTTGGAACCCCTCTGGCAGTCTGGAGCTGCCCAGACAGCCACCGCTGCTATGGATTTGGGTACAAGCAAAAAAAATCCTGCATCGCTAGGGACCGCGACTCAGAACCTGCTCTGCCAGTGGCCAAGGGGGAATTTATTTGGGCTCTGTAGCCAGACTGAGGCTTCCCTCTGTGTGGGAGGTCGGGGTGCAGTTTGCTTTCCTCTAAACCTACAAAAACCATCAAAAGTGGTCAAGGCGAGAGAAAAAAAAAAAAGTGATCAAACATAAAATCCTCCAGAGAACAAACGTGTGAAAAAAAACAGATTCTTCAGAGCCCACCCCCTAGAGGGGGGCAGAGGACTTAACTCAAGTAACATCATTGACTGAAAAACCACGTGGCAGACCCCTCCCCCAGAAAACCAACCAGGGAAGGAAAAAAAAAGATGACAAGAGAACAATCACAACTACGTCATAGGACAACTTTTATTTTTAATTTGTTCCCACTATTCTGGCCCATTTTTTATATAGGTAATTTTTTTTCCAATTTATTTATTTTCAGAAAAACAGTATTCATTATTTTTTCACCACACCCAGTGCTCCATGCAAGCCGTGCCCTCTATAATACCCACCACCTGGTACCCCAACCTCCCACCCCTCCACCACTTCACTCCCCTCAGATTGTTTTTCAGAGTCCATAGTCTCTCATGGTTCACCACCCTTTCCAATTTACCCAAAAGCACATACCCTCCCCAATGTCCATATCCCTACCCCCCTTCTCCCAACCCCCCTCCCCCCAGCAACCCACAGTTTGTTTCGTGAGATTAAGAGTCACTTAGGGTTTGTCTCCCTCCCTATCCCATCTTGTTTCATGGATTCTTCTCCTACCCA